>NC_091319.1:38264736-38364736 GCF_038502225.1 Cherax quadricarinatus
GCAGAGACTGCCAGGAAGTGTTGCAGAGACTGCCAGGAAGTGTTGCAGAGACTGCCAGGAAGTGTTGCAAAGACTGCCAGGAAGTGTTGCAGAGACTGCCAGGAAGTGTTGCAGAGACTGCCAGGAAGTGTTGCGGAGACTGCCAGGAAGTGTTGCAGAGACTGCCAGGAAGTGTTGCAGAGACTGCCAGGAAGTGTTGCAGAGACTGCCAGGAAGTGTTGCAGAGACTGCCAGGAAGTGTTGCAGAGACTGCCAGGAAGTGTTGCAGAGACTGCCAGGAAGTGTTGCAGAGACTGCCAGGAAGTGTTTCAAAGACTGCCAGGAAGTGTTGCAGAGACTGCCAGGAAGTGTTGCAGAGACTGCCAGGAAGTGTTGCGGAGACTGCCAGGAAGTGTTGTAGAGACTGCCAGGAAGTGTTGCGGAGACTGCCAGGAAGTGTTGTAGAGACTGCCAGGAAGTGTTGCAGAGACTGCCAGGAAGTGTTGCGGAGACTGCCAGGAAGTGTTGCGGAGACTGCCAGGAAGTGTTGCAGAGACTGCCAGGAAGTGTTGCAGAGACTGCCAGGAAGTGTTGCAAAGACTGTCAGGAAGTGTTGCAGAGACTGCCAGGAAGTGTTGTAGAGACTGCCAGGAAGTGTTGCGGAGACTGCCAGGAAGTGTTTTAGAGACTGCCAGGAAGTGTTGCGGAGACTGCCAGGAAGTGTTGTAGAGACTGCCAGGAAGTGTTGTAGAGACTGCCAGGAAGTGTTGTAGAGACTGCCAGGAAGTGTTGCGGAGACTGCCAGGAAGTGTTGTAGAGACTGCCAGGAAGTGTTGCAGAGACTGCCAGGAAGTGTTGGGGAGACTGCCAGGAAGTGTTGCGGAGACTGCCAGGAAGTGTTGCAGAGACTGCTAGGAAGTGTTGCGGAGACTGCCAGGAAGTGTTGCAGAGACTGCCAGGAAGTGTTGCAGAGACTGCCAGGAAGTGTTGCAGAGACTGCCAGGAAGTGTTGCAGAGACTGCCAGGAAGTGTTGTAGAGACTGCCAGGAAGTGTTGCAGAGACTGCCAGGAAGTGTTGCAGAGACTGCCAGGAAGTGTTGCAGAGACTGCCAGGAAGTGTTGTAGAGACTGCCAGGAAGTGTTGTAGAGACTGCCAGGAAGTGTTGCAGAGACTGCCAGGAAGTGTTGTAGAGACTGCCAGGAAGTGTTGCAGAGACTGCCAGGAAGTGTTGTAGAGACTGCCAGGAAGTGTTGCAGAGACTGCCAGGAAGTGTTGTAGAGACTGCCAGGAAGTGTTGTAGAGACTGCCAGGAAGTGTTGCAGAGACTGCCAGGAAATGTTGCAGAGACTGCCAGGAAGTGTTGCAGAGACTGCCAGGAAGTGTTGCAGAGACTGCCAGGAAATGTTGCAGAGACTGCCAGGAAGTGTTGCAGAGACTGCCAGGAAGTGTTGCAGAGACTGCCAGGAAATGTTGCAGAGACTGCCAGGAAGTGTTGCAGAGACTGCCATCAAATGTTGCAGAGACTGCCAGGAAGTGTTGCAGAGACTGCCAGGAAATGTTGCAGAGACTGCCAGGAAGTGTTGCAGAGACTGCCAGGAAATGTTGCAGAGACTGCCAGGAAGTGTTGCAGAGACTGCCAGGAAGTGTTGCAGAGACTGCCAGGAAATGTTGCAGAGACTGCCAGGAAGTGTTGCAGAGACTGCCAGGAAATGTTGCAGAGACTGCCAGGAAGTGTTGCAGAGACTGCCAGGAAGTGTTGCAGAGACTGCCAGGAAGTGTTGCAGAGACTGCCAGGAAGTGTTGCAGAGACTGCCAGGAAGTGTTGCAGAGACTGCCAGGAAGTGTTGCAGAGACTGCCAGGAAGTGTTGCAAAGACTGCCAGGAAGTGTTGCAGAGACTGCCAGGAAGTGTTGCAGAGACTGCCAGGAAGTGTTGCAGAGATTGCCAGGAAGTGTTGCAGAGACTGCCAGGAAGTGTTGCAGAGACTGCCAGGAAGTGTTGCAGAGACTGCCAGGAAGTGTTGCAGAGACTGCCAGGAAGTGTTGCAGAGACTGCCAGGAAGTGTTGCAGAGACTGCCAGGAAGTGTTGCAGAGACTGCCAGGAAGTGTTGCGGAGACTGCCAGGAAGTGTTGCAGAGACTGCCAGGAAATGTTGCAGAGACTGCCAGGAAGTGTTGCAGAGACTGCCAGGAAGTGTTGCAGAGACTGCCAGGAAGTGTTGCAGAGACTGCCAGGAAGTGTTGCAGAGACTGCCAGGAAGTGTTGCAGAGACTGCCAGGAAGTGTTGCAGAGACTGCCAGGAAGTGTTGCAGAGACTGCCAGGAAGTGTTGCAGAGACTGCCAGGAAGTGTTGCAGAGACTGCCAGGAAGTGTTGCAAGACTGCCAGGAAGTGTTGCAGAGACTGCCAGGAAGTGTTGCAGAGACTGCCAGGAAGTGTTGCAGAGACTGCCAGGAAGTGTTGCAGAGACTGCCAGGAAGTGTTGCAGAGACTGCCAGGAAGTGTTGCAGAGACTGCCAGGAAGTGTTGCAGAGACTGCCAGGAAGTGTTGCAGAGACTGCCAGGAAGTGTTGCAGAGACTGCCAGGAAGTGTTGCAGAGACTGCCAGGAAGTGTTTCAAAGACTGCCAGGAAGTGTTGCAGAGACTGCCAGGAAGTGTTGCAGAGACTGCCAGGAAGTGTTGCGGAGACTGCCAGGAAGTGTTGTAGAGACTGCCAGGAAGTGTTGCGGAGACTGCCAGGAAGTGTTGTAGAGACTGCCAGGAAGTGTTGCAGAGACTGCCAGGAAGTGTTGCGGAGACTGCCAGGAAGTGTTGCGGAGACTGCCAGGAAGTGTTGCAGAGACTGCCAGGAAGTGTTGCAGAGACTGCCAGGAAGTGTTGCAAAGACTGTCAGGAAGTGTTGCAGAGACTACCAGGAAGTGTTGCAGAGACTGCCAGGAAGTGTTGCGGAGACTGCCAGGAAGTGTTTTAGAGACTGCCAGGAAGTGTTGCGGAGACTGCCAGGAAGTGTTGTAGAGACTGCCAGGAAGTGTTGTAGAGACTGCCAGGAAGTGTTGTAGAGACTGCCAGGAAGTGTTGCGGAGACTGCCAGGAAGTGTTGTAGAGACTGCCAGGAAGTGTTGCAGAGACTGCCAGGAAGTGTTGCGGAGACTGCCAGGAAGTGTTGCGGAGACTGCCAGGAAGTGTTGCAGAGACTGCCAGGAAGTGTTGCGGAGACTGCCAGGAAGTGTTGCAGAGACTGCCAGGAAGTGTTGCAGAGACTGCCAGGAAGTGTTGCAGAGACTGCCAGGAAGTGTTGCAGAGACTGCCAGGAAGTGTTGCGGAGACTGCCAGGAAGTGTTGCAGAGACTGCCAGGAAGTGTTGCAGAGACTGCCAGGAAGTGTTGCGGAGACTGCCAGGAAGTGTTGCAGAGACTGCTAGGAAGTGTTTTAGAGACTGCCAGGAAGTGTTGCAGAGACTGCCTGGAAGTGTTGCAGAGACTGCCAGGAAGTGTTGCGGACACTGCCAGGAAGTGTTGCAGAGACTGCCAGGAAGTGTTGCAGAGACTGCCAGGAAGTGTTGCAGAGACTGCCAGGAAGTGTTGTAGAGACTGCCAGGAAGTGTTGCAGAGACTGCCAGGAAGTGTTGCGGAGATTGCCAGGAAGTGTTGTAGAGACTGCCAGGAAGTGTTGCAGAGACTGCCAGGAAGTGTTGCGGAGACTGCCAGGAAGTGTTGCGGAGACTGCCAGGAAGTGTTGCAGAGACTGCCAGGAAGTGTTTCAGAAACTGCCAGGAAGTGTTGCAGAGACTGCCAGGAAGTGTTGCGGAAACTGCCAGGAAGTGTTGCAGAGACTGCCAGGAAGTGTTGCAGAGACTGCCAGGAAGTGTTGTAGAGCCTGCCAGGAAGTGTTGCAGAGACTGCCAGGAAATGTTGCAGAGACTGCCAGGAAGTGTTGCAGAGACTGCCAGGAAGTGTTGTAGAGCCTGCCAGGAAGAGGAAGTGTTGCAGAGACTGCCAGGAAGTGTTGCAGAGACTGCCAGGAAGTGTTGCAGAGACTGCCAGGAAGTGTTGCAGAGACTGCCAGGAAGTGTTGCAGAGACTGCCAGGACGGGTTGGAGAGCCTGCCCGGCCGTGTTGCAGAGACTGCCAGGAAGTGTTGTAGAGCCTGCCAGGAAGTGTTGCAGAGACTGCCAGGAAGTGTTGCAGAGACTGCCAGGAAGTGTTGCAGAGACTGCCAGGAAGTGTTGTAGAGCCTGCCAGGAAGTGTTGTAGAGACTGCCAGGAAGTGTTGCAGAGACTGCCAGGAAGTGTTGCAGAGACTGCCAGGAAGTGTTGCAGAGACTGCCAGGAAGTGTTGCGGAAACTTCCAGGAAGTGTTGCAGAGACTGCCAGGAAGTGTTGCAGAGACTGCCAGGAAGTGTTGTAGAGCCTGCCAGGAAGTGTTGCAGAGACTGCCAGGAAGTGTTGCAGAGACTGCCAGGAAGTGTTGCAGAGACTGCCAGGAAGTGTTGTAGAGCCTGCCAGGAAGTGTTGTCCAGGAAGTGTTGCAGAGACTGCCAGGAAGTGTTGCAGAGACTGCCAGGAAGTGTTGGAGAGCCTGCCAGGAAGTGTTGCAGAGACTGCCAGGAAGTGTTGCAGAGACTGCCAGGAAGTGTTGCAGAGACTGCCAGGAAGTGTTGCAGAGACTGCCAGGAAGTGTTGCAGAGACTGCCAGGAAGTGTTGCAGAGACTGCCAGGAAGTGTTGCAGAGACTGCCAGGGAGTGTTGCAGAGACTGCCAGGAAGTCTTGTAGAGCCTGCCAGGAAGTGTTGCAGAGACTGCCAGGAAGTGTTGCAGAGACTGTCAGGAAGTGTTGCAGAGACTGCCAGGAAGTGTTGCAGAGACTGCTAGGAAGTGTTGCAGAGACTGCCAGGACGTGTTGTAGAGCCTGCCAGGACGTTTTGTAGAGACTGCCATTAAGTGTTGCAGAGACTGCCAGGAAGTGTTGCAGAAACTGCCAGGAAGTGTTGCAGGGACTGCAAGGAAGTGTTGTAGAGCCTGCCAGGAAGTGTTGTAGAGACTGCCAGGAAGTGTTGCAGAGACTGCCAGGAAGTGTTTTAGAGACTGCCAGGAAGTGTTGCAGAGACTGCCAGGAGGTGTTAAGAACATAAGAACATAAGAACGAAGGAACACTGCAGAAGGCCTACTGGCCCATGCGAGGCAGGTCCAAGTCTCCTACCGGCTTAAGCCAATGCACCCAACCTAGTCAGGTCAGGTCACATTAACTTAAGGGAGGAACACGGCAACCGTCCTGGTAGCACAAGCTATCAGGTCTAACTCACACCCACCCACATCTACTCATGTATTTATCCAACCTATTTTTAAAGCTACACAACGTTCTGGCCTCTATAACGGTACTTGGGAGTTTGTTCCACTCATCCACAACTCTATTACCAAACCAGTACTTTCCTATATCCTTCCTGAATCTGAATTTTTCCAACTTAAAATCATTGCTGCGAGTCCTGTCTAGGCTAGATATTTTCAGCACACTATTTACATCCCCTTTATTTATTCCTGTCTTCCATTTATACACCTCAATCATATCCCCCCTAATTCTACGTCTTTCTAGAGAGTGCAGTTTCAGGGCCCTTAGTCTATCCTCATAGGGAAGGTTTCTGATACAAGGGATCAACTTTGTCATCCTCCTTTGTACATTTTCCAGAGAATTTATATCCATTCTGTAATACGGTGACCAAAACTGTGGAGCATAATCTAAATGAGGCCTAACCAAGGATGTATAGAGTTGAAGAACAACCTGAGGACTCCTATTATTTATGCTTCTTGATATGAAGCCAAGGATTCTATTAGCTTTATTGCGAACACTTATGCACTGTTGTCTTGGTTTCAGATTACTGCTAACCAGAACTCCTAAATCTTTTTCGCAATCCGTAATATTAAGATCTACATTATTTAGTTTATATGTGGCATGGTTATTCTCCTGTCCAACATTTAGAACTTTGCATTTGTCTATATTAAACTGCATCTGCCACTTCTCCGACCACTGCATCAGTCTATTCAAATCTTCCTGGAGTGCTCGAATGTCCTCGTCAGAATGAATTCGACGGCCTATTTTGGTGTCATCGGCAAACTTGCCGATGTCGCTCTTTATGCCCTCATCTATGTCGTTTATGTAGATTGTGAACAGCAGGGGGCCCAACACTGACCCCTGTGGAACACCGCTCGTGACGCTTCCCCACTCTGATTTCTCCCCATTTATGCAAACTCTCTGCTGCCTATTTGTCAACCTTGCCTCTATCCAGGAAAAAAATTCTCCTCCTATTCCATATGCTTTAATTTTCCTCAATAGTCTCTGATGTGGGACCCTGTCAAAAGCCTTACTGAAGTCCATATACACAATATCATATTCATTACCAAGATCTACCTCCTCAAATACCTTAGTGAAAAAAGTTAATAAATTCGTAAGGCAGGAACGCCCCTTTGTAAAACCATGCTGAGATTCGTTGATTAATTTATGCTTTTCAAGGTGGCTACGAACTGCCTAGGCAATTATTGATTCCATAAATTTTCCCACTATGGAGGTTAGGCTTATTGGTCTATAGTTCGAAGCTAAGGACCTGTCACCTGCTTTGAAAATAGGTATCACATTTGCCATTTTCCACTTATCTGGCACCATGCCAGTTTGTAGTGATATGTTGAAAAGATTAGCCAAAGGTGTGCTAAGCTCCTCTTTACATTCCTTTAGAACCCTTGCATACAGTTCATCAGGGCCTGGGGATTTGTTAGGTTTTAATTTATCTATTTGCCTAAGGACCATGTCACTTGTGACCCTAATCGTGCACAGTTTATTATCGTCCTGTTCTACATAATTTATCATTACTGGAATATCGCTGGTATCCTCCTGTGTAAAAACTGAGAGGAAGTATGTGTTAAAAATTCTACACATTTCCTTATCACTGTCAGTGAGCTGACCCGAGGAACTTTTGAGTGGGCCTATCTTGTCCCTGATCTTACTTCTGTACACCTGAAAAAATCCTTTTGGGTTAGTCTTCGATTCTCTTGCAACTTTAACCTCATAATCTCTTTTTGCTTTTCTAATTCCCTTTTTTATTTCTCTCTTTAACTGAATATATCGATTTCTTAATTGCCCCTCTCCTCTTTTGATTTGCCTAATATGCCTCTCTTTTGACCAATCAGATATTTTAATCTATTGTTCATCCATTTAGGATCATTTTTGTTTGATCTGATTTCCCTAATTGGAACATAATTTGACTGAGCAGCTAGAACTATGCCCTGGAAAGCATTTTATCGGCAACCATCACCACCTACCTGACCCTTAGTCAGGTCATTCCAGTTCAGCCCACCTAAGTAATTTTTCAGTCATATGAAATCAGCCAAGCGAAAGTCAGGGACGGAGACTTGATTGCCATTATGAGGGGAATTCCATGATATATTAAAACTGAGTGATTTGTGATCACTTTCCCCAAGCTCATCATTAACCTCAAGATTATTAATTAGTGTTTTCCTACTGGCAAGAACCAAGTCAAGGAGGTTATTTCCCCTAGTTGGCTCTGTCACAAACTGTTTTAAAAAACAATCCTGGATCGTATCAAGAAAGTCACCTGACTCTAAATTTCCTGTCAAATTGCTCCAGTCAATCTGTCTATAGTTGAAATCTCCCATTAGCACAACTGCCAGAGCAGAGACTGCCAGGAAGTGTTGCAGAGACTTCCAGGAAGTGTTGCAGAGACTGCCAGGAAGTGTTGCAGAGACTGCCAGGAAGTGTTGCAGAGCCTGCCAGGAAGTGTTGCAGAGACTGCCAGGAAGTGTTGCAGAGACTGCCAGGAAGTGTTGCAGAGCCTGCCAGGAAGTGTGTTAGTGTCAGATGTAGCACGCCAGTGTTGCAGAGACTGCCAGGAAGTGTGTTAGTGTCAGATGTAGCACGCCAGTGTTGCAGAGACTACCAGGAAGTGTGTTAGTGTCAGATGTAGCACGCCAGTGTTGCAGAGACTGCCAGGAAGTGTGTTAGTGTCAGATGTAGCACGCCAGTGTTGCAGAGACTGCCAGGAAGTGTTGTAGAGACTGCCAGGAAGTGTTGCAGAGACTGCCAGGAAGTGTTGTAGAGCCTGCCAGGAAGAGTTGCAGAAACTGCCAGGAAGTGTTGTAGAGCCTGCCAGGAAGTGTTGCAGAGACTGCCAGGAAGTGTTGTAGAGCCTGCCAGGAAGTGTTGCAGAGACTGCCAGGAAGTGTTGTAGAGCCTGCCAGGAAGTGTTGCAGAGACTGCCAGGAAGTGTTGCAGAGCCTGCCAGGAAGTGTTGCAGAGACTGCCAGGAAGTGTTGCAGAGACTGTCAGGAAGTGTTGCAGAGACTGCCAGGAAGTGTTGCAGAGACTGCCAGGAAGTGTTGTAGACCCTGCCAGGAAGTGTTGCAGAGACTGCCAGGAAGTGTTGCAGAGACTGCCAGGAAGTGTTGCAGAGACTGCCAGGAAGTGTTGCAGAGACTGCCAGGAAGTGTTGTAGAGCCTGCCAGGAAGTGTTGCAGAGACTGCCAGGAAGTGTTGCAGAGACTGCCAGGAAGTGTTGCAGAGACTGCCAGGAAGTGTTGCAGAGACTGCCAGGAAGTGTTGCAGAGACTGCCAGGAAGTGTTGCAGAGACTGCCAGGAAGAGTTGCAGAGCCTGCCAGGAAGTGTTGCAGAGACTGCCAGGAAGTGTTGCAGAGACTGCCAGGAAGTGTTGCAAAGACTGCCAGGGAGTGTTGCAGAGACTGCCAGGAAGTGTTGCAGTGACTGCCAGGAAGTGTTGCAGAGACTGCCAGGAAGTGTTGCAGAGACTGCCAGGAAGTGTTGCAGAGACTGCCAGGAAGTGTTGCAGAGACTGCCAGGAAGTGTTGCAGAGACTGCCAGGAAGTGTTGCAGAGACTGCCAGGAAGTGTTGCAGAGACTGCCAGGAAGTGTTGCAGAGACTGCCAGGGAGTGTTGCAGAGACTGCCAGGAAGTGTTGCAGAGACTACCTGGAAGTGTTGCAGAGACTGCCAGGAAGTGTTGCAGAGACTGCCAGGGAGTGTTGCAGAGACTGCCAGAAGTGTTGCAGAGACTGCCAGGAAGTGTTGCAGAGACTGCCAGGGAGTGTTGCAGAGACTGCCAGGAAGTGTTGCAGAGACTGCCAGGAAGTGTTGCAGAGACTGCCAGGAAGTGTTGCAGAGCCTGCCAGGAAGTGTTGAAGAGACTGCCAGGAAGTGTTGCAGAGACTGCCAGGGAGTGTTGCAGAGACTGCCAGGAAGTGTTGCAGAGACTACCTGGAAGTGTTGCAGAGACTGCCAGGAAGTGTTGCAGAGACTGCCAGGGAGTGTTGCAGAGACTGCCAGGAAGTGTTGCAGAGACTGCCAGGAAGTGTTGCAGAGACTGCCAGGGAGTGTTGCAGAGACTGCCAGGAAGTGTTGCAGAGACTGCCAGGAAGTGTTGCAGAGACTGCCAGGAAGTGTTGCAGAGCCTGCCAGGAAGTGTTGAAGAGACTGCCAGGAAGTGTTGCAGAGACTGCCAGGGAGTGTTGCAGAGACTGCCAGGAAGTGTTGCAGAGACTGCCAGGAAGTGTTGCAGAGACTGCCAGGAAGTGTTGCAGAGACTGCCAGGAAGTGTTGCAGGGCCTGCCAGGAAGTGTTGCAGAGACTGCCAGGGAGTGTTGCAGAGACTGCCAGGAAGTGTTGCAGAGACTACCTGGAAGTGTTGCAGAGACTGCCAGGAAGTGTTGCAGAGACTGCCAGGGAGTGTTGCAGAGACTGCCAGGAAGTGTTGCAGAGACTGCCAGGAAGTGTTGCAGAGACTGCCAGGGAGTGTTGCAGAGACTGCCAGGAAGTGTTGCAGAGACTGCCAGGAAGTGTTGCAGAGACTGCCAGGAAGTGTTGCAGAGCCTGCCAGGAAGTGTTGCAGAGACTGCCAGGAAGTGTTGCAGAGACTGCCAGGGAGTGTTGCAGAGACTGCCAGGAAGTGTTGCAGAGACTGCCAGGAAGTGTTGCAGTGACTGCCAGGAAGTGTTGCAGAGACTGCCAGGAAGTGTTGCAGAGCCTGCCAGGAAGTGTGTTAGTGCCAGGTGCAGCACGCCAGTGTTGCAGAGACTGCCAGGAAGTGTTGCAGAGCCTGCCAGGAAGTGTGTTAGTGCCAGGTGCAGCACGCCAGTGTTGCAGAGACTGCCAGGAAGTGTGACAGTGCCAGGTGCAGCACGGCTCCTGGAGTCCTCTCAGTCACTCCTAATTAATTAATCAGTTATCATCAAGAAGTTTAGGAGGATCATATCGGACGCCCAAACTCCGTGAACAGTAAGTTCTTGAAGTCCCTAATCAAAGTTCCTAAGCCCTCGACGAGGCTTCTTCAATCCCTGGTCAGGCAACTTTGAAGCAATCTTGAAACCGTTCTGAGAACTTTTTATAGTTTCTTTATGATGCTGGGTAGTTCTCGCGACGCCACTGCAAAGCCTTCCGGAATCCTTCTACAGTATCAGGAGGTGAAGCCCAAACATCCTTAAGAAGTGTTAATTAGATAACAGTATACAATACCGACAAGTCGATAAGTAAGACACATGTGAAACAGGGATCTTTATGCCGAAATGTTTCACCTACGCAGTAGGCTTCCTCAGTCGAGTACGGAAAAGGCAGTAGAAGCAGTAGAGATGAAAAGACGACACAATCAGTCCATCACCCTAGAAGACGTAATTTTGAGGTGATCAGTCCCACAACCTGGAGAAGAGTTCCACTCCATAGTCTGGATCAGTCTGAAGAAGAATGAACAGAAGTATTAGACGATCATCAAAACTTTAATCTTCCTCATATTTCGATAGATAAATAAGAATATGGGCCAGGGGCTGAAGCTCACTCTCAGTAGAGCAGTGGCTAGAAGACAACCCTTGGCATAACCACTGAAGTTTGAAGTCAGTAAGTCTGGCTCTGTACTTTGACAGGTATCTCACTGTTGGAACCAGGAGCTACACTCTAGGGATATTTGTCTACAACACGACTACAGTAAAGTAGAAAGAGCATTGCGAGGACATTCTGGATATTATTAACAGATAACCTTTCAGCATTCTTTAATTAATTAATTAATTAATTAATTAATTAATAATAATAATAATAATAATAATAATAATAATAATAATAATAATAATAATATTAATATCTTTATTTCTACAAGTACATTTACAAGGTATACAGTCCTAGCTGACATCAACGATATACTACTATATAGAAAACCGCTTGTTATACAGAACATTTTGGGCAAATAAGGTCAGTTTTGTTCCAGGATGCGACCCACACCAGTCCACTAACACCCAGGATGCGACCCACACCAGTCCACTAACACCCAGGATGCGACCCACACCAGTCCACTAACACCCAGGATGCGACCCACACCAGTCCACTAACACCCAGGTACTCATTTTATACTGATGGGTGTCTTATGGAAGGACGTCCTAATGTTTTCCAGCCGTACCGGACATTCCAGCTGTGTGCACTAACGATCGAGCTACGTAACTAAAGAGTCTCAAAAAATAGATTTCAACCATGTACAGGATATGGAAATTTTAGCGCTAAAGTGACAAGGTAGGTAACTGGAAATGAAATTTCTCAAACACGTTATTGAAACATCTCGATATTCTAGCTAAACATATTTAAAAACCAGGATTTTAAGCTCTGCCTTGTAAAATATTGCTAATATAAATAAAATAAATGTTTGGGGAACATTCGTTTTTTATATTATTTATCAGACAAACCACCAGTTCATAGCCCTAATAAAAAAAAACTTGGAGTAATTGCAAACGAGTTTTAAGCAAAATTGTGATTATATTTATACTTAATGCAAGGGCTGGTATGCGTTCTAAACACACAAACTCACATACACACACAGAAATGAATATACACAGGTAAGAAGGGAGGCCCAAAGACAGTACGAGAATGACACAGAAGCGGAAGCCAAATCTGTCCCAAAGCTGTTGTATAGCCACATAAGGAGGAAAACAACAGACAAGGACCAGGTAATCAGGCTGATGAAGGAAAGAAGGTCACAAAAAATGACCGCGAAGCATGTATGGAGCTCAACATGACGTTCTAAGAAGTGTTCCCAGAAGAGACAGAAGGGCCGCCAGAAAGGCGGAGAGCTGGGGTACACCATCAGATGTTGGACACAATACATACAACTGAGGAAGAAGTGAAGAGGCTGCCAAGCGAGCTAGATATCTCCAAGGAGATGGAACCGGATAACATCTCTCCCTGGGTCCTGACAGAGGGAGCCGAGGCATTATGTGTACCATTAACAACAATCTTCAACACATCTATCGAAACAGGGCGATTACCTGAAGTATAGAAGAAAGCAAATGTAGTCCCAATTTTTAAAAAAGGAGACAAGCTTGAAGCATTAAACTACAAATCAGTCACTGACATGTATAGTATATTAGGTCAAGGAGAAGATAATCAAGAGAAAAGTGGTGGAGCACCTAGTTGGGAATAAGCTTATCAACGACAGCCGGCACGATTTCAGGGACGGTATATCCTGCATCACAAACCTACTGGAGTTCTATGACAGGGTGACGGCAGCAAGACAAGAGAGAGAGGGGTGGGTAGAGCCAGAAATGAATATGCGCAAGTAAAACGGGAGGCCCAAAGGCAATATGAGAGTGACATAGCAGCGAAAGTTAAATCTGACCCAAAACTGTTGTACAGCCATATCTGGAGGAAAACAACAGTCAAGGACCAGATAATCAGGCTGAGGAAGGAAGGAGGAGAGGTCACAAAAAACGACTGCGATGTGAGGAGCTGAACAGGAGATTCAAAGAAGTGTTCACAGAGGAGACAGAAGGGCCTCCGGAAAGGCAGAGGTGGGGCACACCATCAAGTGTTGGACACAGTACATACAACCGAGGAAGAAGTGAAGAGGCTGTTAAGCGAGCTAGATACATGAAAGGTGATAAGGCCAGATAACATCTCTCCATGGGTCCTAAGAGAGGGAGCAGAGGCGCTTTGTGTACCAATAACAACTATCATCAACACATCTATCGAAACAGGACGACTACTAGAAGTTTGGAAGACAGCAAATGTAGTCCCTATTTTTAAAAAAAGGAGACAGACTCGAAGCATTATACTAGAGACCAGTGTCACTGACGCGAAGAGTATGCAAGGTCGTTGAGAAAATTATCAGGAGAGGAGTGGTGGAGCACCTAGAAAGGAATGAGCTTATCAACGACAACTAACACGGTTTCAGGGATGGGAAATCCTGCATCACAAACCTAATGGAGTTCTATGACAGGGTGACATCAGTAACACAAGAGAGAGAGGAGTGGGCAGATTGTATTTTCTTGAACTGTAATGAGGCGTTTGACACAGTTCCACACAAGAGATTAGTGCGGAAGCTGGAGGACCAGGCAGGGATAACAAGGAAGGCACTACAGTGGATCAGGAAATACCTGTCACGAAGACAACAGCGAGTCATGGTACGTGGCGAGGTGTCAGAGTGGACGCCGTTACTGAGCGGATTGCCACAGCGATCAGTCCTAGGACCGGTACCGTTTCTGGAATTTGTGAAAGACATAAGGGAAGGAATAGACTCTGAAGTGCCCCCGTTTGCAGATAATGTGAAGTTGATGAGAAGAATTCAGTCGGACGAAGACCAGGCAGAACTACAGAGGGATATTTACAGACTGCAGGCCTGATCCAGAATCTGGCTCCTGGAGTTCAACCACACCAAGTGCAAAGTCATGAAGATTGGGGAATGGCAAAGAAGACCACAGACGGAGTACAGTCTAGGGGGAAAGACCCTACAAACCTCACTCAAGAATAAGGATCTTGTTGTGAGTGTAACACCGGGAGCATCTTCTGTGACGTGAGATGAATGGTTTTGAAAACCGACAAGTTGAAGAATTGAGACACTTATGCAACATATGGGAATCTTTACTGGGGAAACGTTTCGCCACTCAGTGGCTTCATCAGTCCAATACAAATCAAAAGGGTGTAAGGAGAGGAGGAGTTTGAGGTAATCAGTCCCTCAGCCTGGAGTCGATGTGTTCAGTCCATCACTCTTGTAGGAAGTGCAGCATAGGATCTTGGTACAAAGACTTCAACGCTTGTTCAACCTTAGGACGACGACCTACTTACACTAGTGGCAGGTCCCACTGTGATCCCTCCTCCTCCTGCTTCCACTCACCTGACTGCAATAAATAAGCCACCTCTCTGGCCCCATGCTGTACTTCCTACAAGAGTGATGGACTGAACACATCGATTCCAGGCTGGGGGACTGATTACCTCAAACTCCTCCTGTCCTTACACCCTTCTGATTTGTATTGGACTGATGAAGCCACTGAGTGGCGAAACGTTTCCTCAGTAAAGATTCCCATATGTTGCATAAGTGTCTTAATTCTTCATCTCCTGAGACGCATATCAATCAGCATGCGAGCGTCTGGCAAACCAGAGAACAGCATTCCGACATCTAAATAAGGAGTCATTCATGACCTTGTACACTGTGTACGTTAGGCCCATATCGGAATATGCAGCACCAGTTTGGAACCCTCACCTAGCCCAGCATGTAAGGAAACTAGAGAAAGTGCAAAGGTTTGCAACAAGACTAATCACGGAGCTAAGAGGTGTGTCCTATGAGGAGAGCTTAAGGGAAATCGACCTGATCAGACAGGAAGACAGGAGAGTTAAGGGGGATATGATAACGACATATAAAATGTTGAGAGGTGTAGACAAGGTGGACAGAGACAGGATGTTCCAGAGATGGGACACAGCAACGAGGGGTCACAGTTGAAAGCTGAAGACTCAGATGAACCACAGGGAAGTTAGGAAGTATTTATTCAGTCACAGAGTTGTCAGGAAGTGGAATAGACTGGGTAGTGATGTAGTGGAGGCAGGATCCATTCATAACTTTAAGAAGAGGTATGGTAAAGCTCAGGGAGCGGGAAGAGTGACCGGGTAGCGCCCAGTTGATGCGCCGAGGCCAGGAACTGTGAATCGACCCCCGCAACCAAAACTAGGTGAGTACACACACACACACACACACACACACACACACACACACACACACACACACACACACACACACAGAAACGAATATGTACAGATAAGAAGGGAGGCCCAAAGACAATATGAAAATGACATAGCAGCGAAAGCCAAATCTGACCCGAAACTGTTGTACAGCCACATCAGGAGGAAAACAACAGTCAAGGACCAGGCAATCAGGCTAAGGAAGGAAGGAGGAGAGACAACAAGAAATGACCGTGAAATATGTGAAGAACTCAACAAGAGATTCAAAGAAGTGTTCACAGAGGAGACAGAAGGGACTCCAGAAAGACGGAGAGGTGGGGCACACCACCAAGTGCTGGACACAGTGCACACAACCGAGGAAGAAGTGAAGAGGCTTCTGAGTGAGCTAGATACCTCAAAGGCAATCGGGCCAGATAACATCTCCCCATGGGTATTGAGAGAGGGAGCAGAGGCGCTATGTGTACCCCTAACAACAATATTCAATACATCTATCGAAACAGGGAGATTGCCTGAGGCATGGAAGACAGCAAATGTAGTCCCAATCTTTAAAAAAGGAGACAGACATGAAGCATTAAACTACAGACCAGTGTCACTGACATGTATAGTATGCAAAATCATGGAGAAGATTATCAGGAGAAGAGTGGTGGAACACCTAGAAAGGAATGATCTCATCAACAGCAGCCAACATGGTTTCAGGGACGGGAAATCCTGTGTCACAAACCTACTGGAGTTCTATGACATGGTGACAGCAGTAAGACAAGAGAGAGAGGGGTGGGTGGATTGCATTGTCTTGGACTGCAAGAAGGCGTTTGACACAGTTCCACACAAGAGATTGGTGCAAAAACTGGAGGACCAAGCAGGGATAACAGGGAAGGCACTACAATGGATCAGGGAATACTTGTCAGGAAGACAGCAGCGAGTCATGGTACGTGGCGAGGTGTCAGAGTGGGCACCTGTGACCAACGGGGTCCCGCAGGGGTCAGTCCTAGGACCAGTGCTGTTTCTGGTATTTGTGAACGACATGACGGAAGGAATAGACTCTGAGGTGTCCCTGTTTGCAGATGACGTGAAGTTGATGAGAAGAATACACTCGATCAAAGACCAGGCAGAACTACAAAGGGATCTGGACAGGCTGCAGACCTGGTCCAGCAATTGGCTCCTGGAGTTCAATCCCACGCATCTAGAAACCCATCAGTTACACAACCCAGGGCAACATGGGTTTAGAACAGGTCGCTCCTGTCTGTCTCAACTATTGGACCACTACGACAAGGTCCTAAATGCACTAGAAGACAAAAAGAATGCAGATGTAATATATACAGACTTTGCAAAAGCCTTCGACAAGTGTGACCATGGCGTAATAGCGCACAAAATGCGTGCTAAAGGAATAACAGGAAAAGTCGGTCGATGGATCTATAATTTCCTCACTAACAGAACACAGAGAGTAGTCGTCAACAGAGTAAAGTCCGAGGCAGCTACGGTGAAAAGCTCTGTTCCACAAGGCACAGTACTCGCTCCCATCTTGTTCCTCATCCTTATATCCGACATAGACAAGGATGTCAGCCACAGCACCGTGTCTTCCTTTGCAGATGACACCCGAATCTGCATGACAGTGTCTTCCATTGCAGACACTGCAAAGCTCCAGGCAGACATCAACCAAATCTTTCAGTGGGCTGCAGAAAAGAATATGAAGTTCAACGATGAGAAATTTCAATTACTCAGATATGGTAAACATGAGGAAATTAAATCTTCATCAGAGTACAAAACAAATTCTGGCCACAAAATAGAGCGAAACACCAACGTCAAAGACCTGGGAGTGATCATGTCGGAGGATCTCACGTTCAAGGACCATAACATTGTATCAATCGCATCTGCTAGAAAAATGACAGGATGGATAATGAGAACCTTCAAAACTAGGGAGGCCAAGCCCATGATGACACTCTTCAGGTCACTTGTTCTATCTAGGCTGGAATATTGCTGCACACTAACAGCACCTTTCAAGGCAGGTGAAATTGCCGACCTAGAAAATGTACAGAGAACTTTCACGGCGCGCATAACGGAGATAAAACACCTCAATTATTGGGAGCGCTTGAGGTTCCTAAACCTGTATTCCCTGGAACGCAGGAGGGAGAGATACATGATTATATACACCTGGAAAATCCTAGAGGGACTAGTACCGAACTTGCACACGAAAATCACCCACTACGAAAGCAAAAGACTTGGCAGACGATGCACCATCCCCCCAATGAAAAGCAGGGGTGTCACTAGCACGTTAAGAGACCATACAATAAGTGTCAGGGGCCCGAGACTGTTCAACTGCCTCCCAGCACACATAAGGGGGATTACCAACAGACCCCTGGCAGTCTTCAAGCTGGCACTGGACAAGCACCTAAAGTCAGTTCCGGATCAGCCGGGCTGTGGCTCGTATGTTGGTTTGCGTGCAGCCAGCAGCAACAGCCTGGTTGATCAGGCTCTGATCCACCAGGAGGCCTGGTCTCAGACCGGGCCGCGGGGGCGTTGACCCCCGGAACTCTCTCCAGGTAAACTCCAGGTAAACTCCACCAAGTGCAAAGTCATGAAGATTGGGGAAGGGCAAAGAAGGCCGCAGACGGAGTACAGTCTAGGGGGTCAGAGACTACAAACCTCACTCAAGGAAAAAGATCTTGGGGTGAGTATAACACCAGGCACATCTCCTGAAGCGCACATCAACCAAATAACTGCTGCAGCATATGGGCGCCTAGCAAACCTCGGAACAGCATTCCGACATCTTAATAAGGAATCATTCAGGACCCTGTACACCGTGTATGTTAGGCCCATATTGGAGTATGCGGCACCAGTTTGGAACCCACACCTAGCCACGCACGTGAAGAAACTAGAGAAAGTGCAAAGGTTTGCAACAAGACTAGTCCCAGAGCTAAGAGGTATGTCCTGCGAGGAGAGGTTAAGGGAAATCAACCTGACGACACTGGAGGACAGGAGAGATAGGGGGGACATGATAACGACATACAAAATACTGAGAGGAATTGACAAGGTGGACAAAGACAGGATGTTCCAGAGATTGGACACAGTAACAAGGGGACACAGTTGGAAGCTGAAGACACAGATGAATCACAGGGATGTTAGGAAGTATTTCTTCAGCCACAGAGTAGTCAGTAAGTGGAATAGTTTGGGAAGCGATGTAGTGGAGGCAGGATCCATACATAGCTTTAAGCAGAGGTATGATAAAGCTCACGGCTCAGGGAGAGTGACCTAGTAGCGATCAGTGAAGAGGCGGGGCCAGGAGCTCGGACTCGACCCCCGCAACCTCAACTAGGTGAGTACACACAGCATTCCGACATCTTAATAAGGAATCGTTCAGGACCCTGTACACCGTGTACGTTAGGCCAATATTGGAGTATGCGGCTGCAGTCTGGGACCCACACCTAGCCAAGCACGTAAAGAAACTAGAGAAAGTGCAAAGGTTTGCAAGAAGACTAGTCCCAGAGCTAAGAGGAATGTCCTACAAGGAGAGGTTAAGGGAAATCAACCTGACGACAGTGGAGGATAGGAGAGATAGAGGGGACATGATAACGACTTACAAAATACTGAAAGGAATTGACAAAGTGGACAAAGACAGGATGTTCCAGAGATGGGACACAGGAACAAGGGGACACAGTTGGAAGTTGAAGACACAGATTAATCACAAGGATGTTAGGAAGTATTTCTTCAGCCACAGAGTAGTCAGGAAGTGGAATAGTTTGGGAAGCGATGTAGTGGAGGCAGGATTCATACATAGCTTTAAGCAGAGGTATGATAAACCTCACAGTTCAGGGAGAGTGACCTACTAGCGACCAGTGAAGAGGCGGGGCCAGGAGCTTGGAATCAACCCCTGCACCCTCAACTAGGTTAGTACAACTTGGTGAGTACACTCACGCACACACACACACACACACAGACAGGATGTTCCAGAGAGGGGACACAGTAACAAGGGGTCACAATTGGAAGTTGAAGACCCAGAGGAGTCAAAGGGATGTTAGGAAGTATTTTTTCAGTCATAGAATAGTGAGGAAGTGGAATAGCCTAGTAAGTGACGTAGTGGAGGCAAGAACCATACATAACTCATACATGCTCCTGGAGCAGGGATAGAGTGGAGCTAGTAGCACTCAGTAAAGAGGTGGGGCCAGGAGCTGAGTCTCGACCCCTGCAACCACAATTAAGTGAGTACAATTAGGCGAGTACACACACACACGCACACATACACACGCACACACGCACAAACTCTCACACACAATGGGAGGACGAAAGAACGAGATCAGTTTTTGTCTACGGGCTCCAGGAAGTTGAAGTGGAAACTTATGATGAAAGGAAGCAGGAGGAGAAAAAGGTGACTGAACGTATCATGAAACCAATACGTGAGGGCGACATGACCCAGGTGGCAAATTTTCGGAGAATTGGGTGGTTTGCAAGGGGCCGGAAATGGCCTCTCAAAGTACTTTTCAAGGCAGAATCAAATCGAACCATGATTCTGCAGGAGAAAACACGACTGAGAGACTAACAAGAGTACCAGAGTGTGTACCTCGATCGAAACAAAACACAAGAACAAAGGTTGATACTGAAAGAGGGAGTACAAAAACGAAAGGAGGAACGTGAGGAAATGACAAAGATGAGCAGAAGAACCCAGATGCAGGTGGAAGGGCAAACACTCCCTCCAGAAACACCCACAGAAGGACTCCAACTGCGACAACCCCAAGGCAACCGAGTCTAAACTGGCACTCATACACTGATCACTCTGCCCCCACCCCCCACACCACAAACCCCACCCATACAGCAACCCTCTAGGGGAACCCTGCCCCCACCCCCACCGCAACCCTCCGTAGGTACCCGCCAGAGTTCCTGATCTTCCAACCCCAATCTTCTCCCAGGAAAAGAAAAGAAGTTGAAGGTTTGGTACATGAATGCAGATGGAATAATGAATAAATATGAGGAGTGGCATGAAAGAATCGATGAGAAGTCCCCAGACATCATAGCAGTCACAGAAACGAAACTGAGACAATAACAGATGCAATCTTCCCACCAGGATATCAGATCCTGAGGAAAGATAGAAGGAGCAGAGCTCATAAAAGACCGATGGAGATTTAAGAAATTGGAAGGCATGGATGAGAATGGAGGAAGGTACTACATAGTAGGTACACTTCAGTCTGGGGAACATAAGGTAGTCATTGCAGTGATGTATAATCCACCACAGATCTGCAGGAGCCCAAGAGAGGAATATGAAGAGAGCAACAGAGCAATGGTGGGCACTCTGGCCGAGGTGGCAAGAAGTGCTCACTCGAGCAGAGCAAAGTTACTGGTTATGAGCGATTTCAACCACATGGAGATAGACTGGGAAAACATGGAGCCACATGGGGGTCCCAAAACATGGAGAGCCAAGATGATGGATGTCGTACTGGAAAACCTTATGCATCAACATGTTAAGGACACTACCAGAGAGGGAGGGGAGCATGAACCAGCAAGACTGGACCTTGTGTTCACCCTGAGCAGTTCAGACATTGAGGACATATGAGAGGCATCTTGGAGCTTATGATCACATGGTTCTGTGTTTTGAATACATACCAGAACTACAAGAAGAGAGGGTAACAGGAGTTGGATGGGAAAAACCAAACTATAAAAAGGGGGACTACACAGGTATGAGGAACTTCCTGCAGGAGGTTCAGTGGGACAGAGAATTGGCAGGAAAGTCAGTAAATGAAACGATGGAATATATAACAACAAAATGCAGGGAGACAGAGGAAAGGTTTGTTCCCAAGGGCAATAGAAATAATGGGAAGACCAAAGCGAGTCCTTGGTTTACCCGAAGGTGTAGGGAGGCAAAAGCTAAGTGCAACAGAGAATGGAAAATATACAGGAGACAAAGGACTCAGGAAAATTGAGAGACTAGTCGAAGTGCCAGAAACGAGTATGCACAGACAAGGAAGGAGGCCCAGTGACAGTACGAAAACGACATAGCATCGAAAACCAAGTATGACCCAAAACTGCTTGTTGCAACCCCTGAATGGGTTACAATGATTATTATGTATATATATAATGTATATTATCTTTTTCATATAATTTTATCTTATATTTGCGATAATAGCTAAATCGTAAATATATTGCTTTATATTCTTATTTGACTTATGTTGTTAGGATGTACATAATATGTGCTCAGTTCAAGTCTTGATTGTCAAACTACTGTAATTATCGCTTGTCGCTCGTTATACTGCCGGCTTCTGAGCTGTGCTGTCCACGGGGCTATCACGTGATCGAGGGGGGGGTGTCCTCACCTCTCGTAAAGTATTCAGTCTGCTCGAGACTCGCTTGGTGGTTGGACAGATTGTCTGTCTCATTCTTGTTAGTTCTGTAGAACTCTGTTCACAGAACATTGTATAGACTTAGTGATTTTCGACGTTGTACTGAGGTTGTGTGTCGCTTAGACACTCTGAACATCTCAGGTCCTTAGCTATAGCTTCTGACCTAATTTTGTACTGGTTTCTGTGTATTGTCACAGTCGGGTTTTTCCTATGCTGAACTTAGATTCAGTAGTATGGGAGTTTTGTAACTTTTGTGGAGGATCTGCTGATGGTCCCTACTTAGTGTCGTTATATTATCTCCTTGATCCTGATTGTGTCGCAGTCGCTTGTTATATGGCTATTGGGCTTAGCATTCTTTTCATTGTTCAAGCAGACTGTTCTGGTTGCCAGTCGGTCAAGAAGTTATTTATGTGAGGACTTTGTCAGTCACTTGTTTAAGTCTAGTCGAGTCGTGAGACATAGTGAACTACTTAGAGCACTTACACGCATACACAAACTTATTTGTACATATTTGTAATATCTTATTAAATGTTAATGTACCAGACTGTACTTAAGAATTATAAATGTGATATGTGCTTTTAGCACAATAATATTGAACTCGAGAGATTGATTTTATTTTGATTGCTGTGATTAATTTAATTTGATAATATACCTCTAGACTTAATAAATTTATTAAATTTTAATTTCTCTAGTTAGTAGCCTACCAGTTGTAATCCTGAAGCACTATTGAATAATACTGAATTCTAATGGAAAATTGGACAAGGATACTGACTACTTGTTACGAAAACCCAGTAACAGGCTGGATGCTAGAAGGGCAGTCCTTTCTAGTATTCACTGGAGATCTCTAAGCTTTTAGAATCGCGTTTTTTGTAACACTGCTGTATAGCCATATTAGGAGGAAGACAACAGTCAAAGACCAGGTGATCAGGCTGAGAAAAGAAGGTGGGGAACTCACCAAAAGCGATCACGAGGTATGTGAGGAGCTCAACAAGAGATTTAAGGAAGTATTTACAGTGGAGACAGGATGGCCTCTGGGTGGACAGAACAGAGGGGAACACCAACAAGGAATATACCAACCAGTGTTAGATGACATACACACAACTGAGGAGAAGGTGAAGAAGCTGCTAAGGGACCTTGATACCTCAAAGGCAATGGAACCAGACATCTCCCTGTGGGTCCTTAGAGAGGGAACAGAAATGCTGTGTGTGCCACTAACCACAATCTTCAATACATCCCTTGAAACTGGGTCACTACCTGATGTATAGAAGACGGCAAATGTAGTACCCATATTTAAAAAAGGAGTCAGAAAAGAGGCACTCAACTATAGACCAGTGTCACTGACGTGCATAGTTTGCAAAGTAATGGAGATGGTTATCAGGAGAGAGGTGGAGCACCTGGAACAGAACAAGAGTACAAACGCCAACCAGCACGGTTTTGTGGAAGGCAAACCATGTGTCACAAACCTACTGGAGTTTTATGATAAAGTAACAGGAGTAAGACATGAGAGAGAGGGGTAGGTTGATTGCTTCTTCTTGGACTGCAAGAAGGCCTTCGACACAGTTCCTCACAGGACACTGGTGCAGAAGCTAGAGGATCAGGTGCGTATAACAGGAAGAGCGCTGCAATGGATCAGAGAATACCTAATAGGGAGGCAACAACGAGTCATGGTACGTGATGAGGTATCACAGTGGGCACCTGTGACGAGCGGGGTCTCACAGGGGTTGGTCCTAGCACCAGTGCTATTTCTTGTAAATGTCAATGGCATAATGGAAGGGTTAGACTCAGAAGTGTCCCTGTTAAGTAAGTAAGTAAGTAAGTAAGTAAGTAAGTAAGTAAGTTTATTCAGGTATACACAAATACAGTTACATAGAATTATCATACATAGCAGCATATGTGTAGAGAACCTAGGATAACCCAAAAAAGTCAGACAGAGTGACTTATTTCCATTGGGGTCCTTTTACCTTATTATTATAGTATAAAGGTTATAATATTTTCTTATTATTCTACAATGAAGATAACATCTTATTATCATACTAAAAAGACTATCTGCTACACCAAGGTCATTAAGACTATCTACAATACGAGGGTCATTACAAGGAATAAGGTAAAATTTACACGTATGTTAGCTAAAAAAATAGAAAATCATTCCCCTCCCTTTCTGTAGCTACATTCATCAGACACCTTTTGGCACTCTTCTTGAACTGGTTCACGCTATGACTGGCTTTGACATGTGCGGGTAGTCTGTTCCATTCCTTTATTGCTGTACAATAAAAGGTGTTTGAAGCCTGGCCACTGACTGTGGGTACTACAAAGTTGTGCTCTCTCCCCCTAGTACTATGATTGCTTTGGTTCCCAACCTTGACAAAATTGACAGCAAGATATTCTGGACATTGTTTGTGAGCAATTTTATAAACATGATTTAGCTTCAGTTGTTTTACTCTGTCTTCAACATTCAGCATATCCAACTGCTGTAATTCATCCTGGCCTACATGTTCTCTTGGTCCCAGCCCCAGGATGAATCTTACGATTTTGTTCTGGGTGATTTGCAGTCTATCTTTCAGTTTTTTTGTCAAGGCAGAGTACCAAGAAGAGCAAGCGTAATCCATATGGCATTGTATAAGGGCTAGTCATAGGGTCCTGCGAGCCTCAGTAGGTAGACACTGTGCTTGTCTATACAGGAACTTCAGTTTGGCATTCGCTTTCTTTACTACACTGTTCCCTATCAATTCTCCTGACATGCATGGGTCAAAGGGGATTCCCAAATATTTTACTGATGAAACCAAAGTGATGGGCTCCCCATTACATTGAACATTAAAATTATTTACCCTTCTCAGTTTATGTTTCGTGCCAAAGAGAATGGCTTCAGTTTTCCCTAGGCGTAATGATAGTTTGTTGTCTACTAACCATTTGCTGCAGGACTCCAGTTCCAGTGTTAAAACATTAGCAATATCTTGTGGGTCTTTACCTGACACTAACAGAGCACTGTCATCTGCATACAGTAGGAGTTTGCACTTGACACTGATAGGCATATCATTGACATAACATAAGAATAATAAGGGACCCAGAATACTACCTTGGGGAACTCCACATGTTATCGGCAGGGGTTCTGATTCTGTTTTGACTATTTGTCTCCTGTTGCTAAGGTAGGACTTAAACCAGTCTACAGAACCTATACCAATAGCTTGAAGTTTATTACATAATATATTGTGGTTGACAGTATCGAAGGCCTTTTGCAGGTCTAAGGTTACCATGCCTATGAGGTTCCCCTTTGACATTTCAGTTCTCAGGTAATCCATCAGATTAATAAGGGAGGTGTCGGTTGAGTAGGATCTTCTAAAGCCCGATTGATAGCTATGGAGAATGTTGTTGTCATTAAGGTACTTAACTACTTGAGAATACACCGCCCTCTCTAGAATTTTAGACATTATACTGAGTATACTAACAGGCCTATAGTTGCTTACATCAGACCTACTATTTTTCTTGAAGATAGGAGTGACTCTGGCCTCCTTGAACCCCTCTGGTACTGTATTAGTGGTGATTGATAGATTTATTATGTGAGCAATAGGGATTGACAGTTCAGAAGCACCATCTTTTAGGAACTTAGACGGGATGTTATCAGGGCCTGTGCTCTTAGTTGGGTTTAACCTGCTTCTTTTTGAATAAAGTCATGAGATACACTTACTAGTTGACAACTGTTTGGGGTAACCCCTTTATTGGTATAGTATGTTTGAAACTTATCAGAGTCTGTGTTAAAGGTATTTGATGCAGCTGGTAGTTTACTTACTAGTGTTGATGCAACAGATGTGTAGTAGGAATTAAAGCAATTTGCCACCTTAGATGTTTCGTGGCATACCTCATTATCGATAGTGAGTACTATGTTAGACCTATCTACTGGCTTATGGCTATACCCCAACTGTTTTAGTTGTTGCCAGAGCTTTCTGGGGTTATGCTTATACTCTTCAATTTTTGAGCAGTAGTGCTTTGCCTTTGCTCCTTTTATAAGTCTCTGTACTCTGTTCCTCACCCTTTGGAATTCATTTAGTGCTGCAATATCCTGTCTGTTTGCTTTAAATCTTTTTAGCAGCTGGTCTCTGAATTTCATATTATCTAATATCTCAGTATTCATCCAGGGTTCAGTTCTTCGTTTAATCCTAACCTCTTTAACTGGTGCAATATTATCAAGGATGGTAGTGAACATTGTTTTGAATTTTTCCCAGGCATCGTTTACGTCCGTGCAACTTGTTATCTCTGTCCAGTCACAATTGTGTAGCCTATTTACCAGTGTTTCTTTACTGTAGTTTCTAGTTGACCTCATTTTTATTGTCCTGTGTAGGCCTATCCTATCCCTAGTTATTTTCCTGGTGCAGTAAATGATGAAATGATCACTAAGACCTGTGGTAATGACGCCTGACTGACTAATGTTCTCAGAGCGGTTACAAAGTATATGGTCAATTAGGGTGGCTGAGAACTGTGTGATCCGGGTTGGAGTATTAATTAGTTGAGTGTAACTATTTAATCCTAGAATTTGCTTATACCTTTTGCATAGCCCGTTATTTTGCTGCTGAAAACAGATATTAAAGTCGCCCAGTATTATTGTCTCGCAATTGTTTTCAACTCCGGACAAGACTCTGGAAAAGTCTTCTAAGAACTGGTCCTGGGTAGGAGGGCGGTAACTAGTTCCTACTAAGATGGGTTTGGTCTTAGGAAGCAGCACTTCAAACCATAGAATCTCCAGTTTATTGTTATTTAAATCAGGTCTTGGGTTGTAAGCTAAGTCATTTCTAATGTAGGCACATACTCCACCACCCTTTCTGTTCCTATCTAAGCGTTTTATATTGTAACCATCTATTTTGACCTCGTCGTCAGTCACCGTATCATCCAACCAAGATTCAGAGATGGTTATAACTGCCGCCCTAATTTTGTTAGCTAGAATCCTAATCTCTGCCAATTTAGGAAGAAGTGATCTTGCATTGACATGAATAAAGTGAAGGCCTGTTTTCATAAAACAATTATAATCATCAATATATGGCAATGGGTCATTTGTATTAAAATTAGGTAAATCAATGTCATCACTGCTAAAGGGTAACTGTGCCAAAGTGCATTTGTTACACACAAAATGAATTCTGGCACCGTTGCTATAATTGTACATACATCCATCATGCACCCACCCCTTACACATTTTACATAAGGTGCCTTTTCTGTTTTTCATGCGTACTTTAGTACAGTGTATGCACCTGTTTGGTAGTGTTTGAGATAATAATGGCTGTATTGTCTCACATTGACCTATGTATGCATTACATATGGAGTTAAGGTTATCATTCCTAGCTACTAGACCGTCATTATTGCCGTCATTTATCTGTCTGTTTTGCCTCTGCACAATAGTTTGAGGTCCTGGATTAATTTGGATATCACCACTTAAGAGCGCTACAATAAGAGCTGTGTGCCATTGTTTTTGTTTAGGTATGCGGTGTTGCCATACCTTGCGGCGATAGTGACATTTACTTTTCTGGTAGGATGGCAACTGTTGGGCTTTTACTGTCCAGGGCGCTGTTACTCCATTCATCTTTTCCAACCCCCATGACTGATTACTTTCTTCATGGAATTGAAGAAGAAATATAAATATAATTATGGCAGCCTGTACCCCCCTAATGCCTGCCATTTTCACTCTTCGCTCTTTTACTCATATACAATAATATTTATTTCTCTTTTCAAGTCCCTAGTACACTTAGTATCTGCATTAGCAATCACCACTGAATTACTAGTAAAATTTCCTCTTCAAAACCCTCTTCACTGCTCACTTTTCCCTGGTTTTACCCTTCCAAATCCCCTCAGTTCCATTTATCGGGGGTTGTGTGGTGTTGTTGACTGCCTGACCTGGTCTGCTGACTCAGCCATTTTTAAAACACTGAGGGAAGTAAACGCCACCTACAACCTGACTTTCCTTGAGTTATAGATATATTTGGCGTTTTCTGCTATGATTCTCTCACTGTACACTGGTCAGCTGAATATAGGTCAGCTACTATAACATTAACCTTGACTGTTTAACTATTCACTTCTTTCTCACGACTGGCACTGAGGGATATCCGACCTATAACCTTGGAGTTTTGTACTGTTGATTTGACGATGTCTCCTGTGTTTCCCTCTCGTTAGCGCTGGTACAGGTGATATGATGGTGGTACAGATATGATGCTACTGTCAACAGATGAACGTCAGTAAAGATGAGAATTTCACTTCGCTAGTTGTACGTCTGGCAGTAGCGGCTGTTTGGATGCCGGTCAGCCATGTTTAAATGCTCAATTCTTTCCCTCGTTTGGCACTGAGGAAAAAAGTCCTACAGACCTGTCATTTCCTTGGAGATTTAGTTGATCAGGTTTTCTGCCATGTTGTCTTCCCGTTAAACACTGGTGCAGTTGATATGGAGGTCAGTTATTTCATTGTAGTGGAAAACGTCTCATGTCTGGATCACGTCTGGCAGCAGGTCTGGTACTTGAATGCCGGTCCCTCTTTTGTCATATTTAGTCCATTTCGTTGTCGTCACCGTCAGTTTTTATGTCACTATAGGTTCCTTGCATGTTGTTGCAGCAGTACTTGCCAACTTGGCCATCACTGGAGTTCGGATAGGCCCAGGGGACGGCAAGATGTAGGAGCAGCCTTGTTGCTGCTTGCTGCGGCTGCGGCCGCAGCAAGATGATGTGAAGTTAATGAGGAGAATTAAACCAGATGAGGATCAGGTAGGACTTCAAAGTGACCTGGACAGGCTGGACACCAGGTCCAGCAACTGGCTTCTCGAATTTAACCCCGCCAAATGCAAAGTCATGAAGATCGGGGAAGGGCACAGAAGACCGCAGACGGAGTATACGCTAGGTGGCCAAAGACTGCTGAACATCAGGTCTTTTTAAGATAAGATATACTTCTTTAAAAAAGCGTAAATCAAAATAAATATTCCTGGTTAAATTCGTACCAACCTTTAATATACATCAGATTTCTATTGGAAATGTTGAGATTAAATTGATTCTTAAGTTTTAGCAAGTGAATTATTATTATTATTATAATCAAAAAGAAGCGCTATTTAGCAAGTGAAGCATCAGTGTACATGGCTTGTTGTGTGTGTAGTGACCTGTGTGTGTGTAGTGACCTGTGTGTGTGTAGTGACCTGTGTGTGTGTAGTGACCTGTGTGTGTGTAGTGACCTGTGTGTGTGTAGTGACCTGTGTGTGTGTAGTGACCTGTGTGTGTGTAGTGACCTGTGTGAGTGTGTAGCAACCTTCTGTGTGTGTGTAGTGACCTCTGTGTGTGTAGTAACCTTCTGTGTGTGTGTAGTAACCTTCTGTGTGAGTGTAGTGACCTTCTGTGTGTGTGTAGTGACCTGTGTGTGTGTAGTGACCTGTGTGTGGGTGTAGCAACCTTCTGTGTGTATGTAGTAACCTTCTGTGTGAGTGTAATGACCTTCTGTGTATGTGTAGTGACCTTCTGTGTGTGTGTAGTAACCTTCTCTGTGTGTGTCGTAACCTTCTCTGTGTGTGTAGTAACCTTCTCTGTGTGTGTAGTAACCTTCTGTGTGAGTGTAATGACCTTCTGTGTGTGTGTAGTGACCTTCTGTGTGTGTGTAGTAACCTTCTCTGTGTGTGTAGTAACCTTCTGTGTGAGTGTAATGACCTTCTGTGTGTGTGTAGTGACCTGTGTGTGTGTAGTGACCTTCTATGCATGTGTAGTAACCTGTGTGTGTAGTGACCTGTGTGTGTGTAGTGACCTTCTATGCATGTGTAGTAACCTGTGTGTGTAGTGACCTTCTGTGTGAGTGTAGTGGCCTTCTGTGTGTACGTAGTGACCTTATTGCTGAAGACAGTGCTGAAACTGGGTGACTTTATTGCTGAAGACAGTGCTGAAACTGGGTGACTTTATTGCTGAAGACAGTGCTGAAACTGGGTGACTTTATTGCTGAAGACAGTGCTGAAACTGGGTGACTTTATTGCTGAAGACAGTGCTGAAACTGGGTGACTTTATTGCTGAAGACAGTGCTGAAACTGGGTGACTTTATTGCTGAAGACAGTGGTGAAACTGGGTGACTTTATTGCTGAAGACAGTGCTGAAACTGGGTGACTTTATTGCTGAAGACAGTGCTGAAACTGGGTGACTTTATTGCTGAAGACAGTGCTGAAACTGGGTGACTTTATTGCTGAAGACAGTGCTGAAACTGGGTGGCTTTATTGCTGAAGACAGTGCTGAAACTGGGTGACTTTATTGCTGAAGACAGTGCTGAAACTGGGTGGCTTTATTGCTGAAGACAGTGCTGAAACTGGGTGACTTTATTGCTGAAGACAGTGTTGAAACTGGGTGGCTTTATTGCTGAAGACAGTGCTGAAACTTGGTGACTTTATTGCTGAAGACAGTGCTGAAACTGGGTGGCTTTATTGCTGAAGACAGCTCTGAAACTGGGTGACGTTATTGCTGAAGACAGTGCTGAAACTGGGTGACTTTATTGCTGAAGACAGTGCTGAAACTGGGTGGCTTTATTGCTGAAGACAGTGCTGAAACTGGGTGACTTTATTGCTGAAGACAGTGCTGAAACTGGGTGGCTTTATTGCTGAAGACAGCTCTGAAACTGGGTGACTTTATTGCTGAAGACAGTGCTGAAACTGGGTGACTTTATTGCTGAAGACAGTGCTGAAACTGGGTGACTTTATTGCTGAAGACAGCGCTGAAACTGGGTGACTTTATTGCTGAAGACAGTGCTGAAACTGGGTGACTTTATTGCTGAAGACAGTGCTGAAACTGGGTGACTTTATTGCTGAAGACAGTGCTGAAACTGGGTGACTTTATTGCTGAAGACAGTGCTGAAACTGGGTGACTTTATTGCTGAAGACAGTGCTGAAACTGGGTGACTTTATTGCTGAAGACAGCTCTGAAACTGGGTGACTTTTTTGCTGAAGACAGTGCTGAAACTGGGTGACTTTATTGCTGAAGACAGTACTGAAACTGGGTGACTTTATTGCTGAAGACAGTGCTGAAACTGGGTGACTTTATTGCTGAAGACTGTGCTGAGGCTGGGTGACTTTATTGCTGAAGACTGTGCTGAGGCTGGGTGACTTTATTGCTGAAGACTGTGCTGAAACTGGGTGACTTTATTGCTGAAGACAGTGCTGAGGCTGGGTGACTATTGCTGAAGACAGTGCTGAGGCTGGGTGACTTTATTGCTGAAGACAGTGCTGAAACTGGGTGACTTTATTGCTGAAGACAGTGCTGAAACTGGGTGGCTTTATTGCTGAAGACAGTGCTGAAACTGGGTGACTTTATTGCTGAAGACAGTGCTGAGACTGGGTGACTTTATTGCTGAAGACAGTGCTGAAACTGGGTGACTTTATTGCTGAAGACAGCGCTGAGACTGGGTGACTTTATTGCTGAAGACAGTGCTGAGACTGGGTGACTTTATTGCTGAAGTGTTTTGCTTGCACGGAAGACTTCTTCCGTTGAATACTTGAGAATATAAGACTGGAAACAATGTTATATTAGCCTGTAATCGCCGTCAGTTTTGGTAGTAGGCTGTCAGTCCCTCACGCCTGATAGACTGAGGCATGAGGGACTGACCACCTCCTACCGAGGCTGACGGATTCATCAAATCTAATCAATTAATAGTCTCAAGTGTTACCTTCACTCTAATTAGGCTGAAGAAACCTGTTGTTTAGGCGAAACGTGCCGGCAGAAAAGATAAATAAGTGTTGCACTGGTGTCTTACTCAACATGTTATCGAAGCTGAACATCTCTAATATGATATTGATTAACTGTTTTGGTGGATAATATAGTAATATATTGTACAGGAAGATATATTAAATGATATTATAGTTATATACTCAAATATAATGTTATAACGTCTATTTTCTTATTATTATTACAAGAATCCATCATTGTATCGGCTGACATATGTATTTTTATTATATTTTGCTAGATGCGTTTTTTATATTTTGCCAAATGAACTATTCATAATTTTTCAAAGATGTTGTAAGATAAGGGACGCCACGTTATACATAATTCTGCTGACGGATTTGACTTCTGTGGTTAATTAGTGTCGGCGCCACAAAGGTTCATGTTTCTGGAACCAATTAACTTCTTGCTAATTTTTACGAGATAATTTAGAAATGGATTTTTTTCCAATTCTCGGTAAAGTATCAAGACAGTTGAATATCAAGGAGCGCCGGCGTGCCAGCTATGTAAACATAACAGTAGGTGCCTAGATAGTAAGAAATTAGGAAAAATTATATTTTAAATGGAATATATCTCCCATCCTGAAGGAGTTTAATGGCGTCTGTAGCCAGAAGCGGATGAATGTTTGATCTACAAGTTAAGAGAAGCATCCTAAAAAGGACTGATTTTTGAGAGTATTTCACCTATGAAATACTTAGTATTTCAGTAACCTTGAAGATCTGAGTGTTGAAGCTCTCTTGAAAATATGAGATGGTGGTAAGTGACCTGAGGGAAGGTCACCACCAGCAGTGAGACAAGTGAAGGTCACCACCAGCAGTGAGACAAGTGAAGGTCACCACCAGCAGTGAGACAAGTGAAGGTCACCACCAGCAGTGAGACAAGTGAAGGTCACCACCAGCAGTGAGACAAGTGAAGGTCACCCCCAGCAGTGAGACAAGTGAGGGGTCACCACCAGCAGTGAGACAAGTGAAGGTCACCACCAGCAGTGAGACAAGTGAAGGTCACCACCAGCAGTGAGACAAGCGAGGGGTCACCACCAGCAGTGAGACAAGTGAAGGTCACCACCAGCAGTGAGACAAGTGAAGGTCACCCCCAGCAGTGAGACAAGTGAGGGGTCACCACCAGCAGTGAGACAAGTGAAGGTCACCACCAGCAGTGAGACAAGTGAAGGTCACCACCAGCAGTGAGACAAGTGAAGGTCACCACCAGCAGTGAGACAAGCGAGGGGTCACCACCAGCAGTGAGACAAGTGAAGGTCACCACCAGCAGTGAGACAAGTGAAGGTCACCCCCAGCAGTGAGACAAGTGAGGGGTCACCACCAGCAGTGAGACAAGTGAAGGTCACCACCAGCAGTGAGACAAGTGAAGGTCACCACCAGCAGTGAGACAAGTGAAGGTCACCACCAGCAGAAAGTGTAGACAGCCTGTACTGTCTGCAAAGACAGCCTATGCTGTCTGCCAGCTGAGTTCAGATTTTGCACCATGCTTGTGCTGCCACCTACAGGCCTATGCCATTTCAGCATGCCCAGACCTGTCTCTCCCTCACCCTCTCAGTGGCCTTCACTCAGTCAACAAGGCCTACTCCTCTCTCCCTCACGGGCATGGCCCTCCCGAGCCATGGACACTTAACACACTTAAAGAAGCCTCCGAAGCCTTATCATTACTCCCCGCTACCAAGAGCCACCAATTATCCCGGAATAAATTGTGGAAGCGGTGGTCGCAGCAAGAGTGTTTGCCCAGAGAGGAAGGAAGAGGAATGAAGTCGTCTTCACTTCATCGCCCCACACAGTAAACATCCGTCTCTCAACGAGTTATCCTGATGTCGTGTTTGCACGTTTCAGCATCCAGACATAGGTACAAGCAGGATTTGGCCGAAATTTACCGAATTTCTTGGAGAATTGTAAGTGGCGTCCTGGGACTCCATGCCACAGCGCCCCACACTGTTTCTCAAGTGAGTATGTGAGAGAGGAAGCGGCGGGGTTCCTCACCTCACTCACATCTCACCAGCCTACCACCACACTCCACTACTATGTACTCACTCCCTCTGCTGTGTTTTCTGCTGTTTTCTGTGGGAATTCATTGCTAGAGCTGTGTATCCGAGTGCCTGAGGCCACTCGAAGCTACGTGGATCACCATGCCACGTGGATCACCAATCCACGTAGATCAGCAAGCCATGTAGATCACGAAGCCTCGTGGAGCAAGCCACGTAGGGTGTGGCTTAGTAAACCACGTGGCTTGTAGATCCACGTGGGTTACTAAGCCAGACGTCCCAGGCCACATGTTGTGGTCTGCTGCCACGATGTTGCCCGATTTCACGACGTCACACCAGGACTTCACCTCGAGACATCTGTTGACGTCACCATGCTGCTGACGCAATCTCGCGATGTCGCCCCATGACATCACCTCACGACGTCATGCCTGATCGACAGTGTTAGTTTCAGAGTGAGCAATATGTTGTGTTGTCGAGAAAATTGAGAGAAGATATATGTCATGTGTTAATTCCTTTCAGTGTTCTCACATGTTCGTGTATAGCTTAGTGTCGATTTTTGCACAGAAAAGCGTCATTTGCTAGTAAGCCATGTTGTACCGCATGTGCAGTGCGGGTGTGTGCAGCTTTCCATGTGTCCTGTGTGGTCTTGAGCCCAGCTGTGTGTGGACCACAGGTCTGCTCCCAGACTACTGTGTAGCACCTCGTGTTACTTGTCACCTGGTGTGACCCACGTGTTTGACAGCTGATATTAGTCAGCCCAGCTGATATTAGTGAGCTCGAGCGTCTGAGCCTCATGTACAGAAAGCTCTTATGCCCGTCGCTCGTGATGTTCTGCAGAATCGTACCTGCTATGATTCCCATCAAGATTTGTTTCACTTCACCTCCAAACTGTCAAAGTGCAGTTATATATAAACAAGTCTGGGGATGCTTAGACTAACCTCTGCTATAACTCCAACTGCCTAGAGAATGACACTCGTCAAGCTACAGTTAGACCCTGAGGGAAGGCGCTATGTCAGCCTTGCCATAGCTTCAGTGAGCAGCCTGCACAAAGACGATGTCACTTTGACTGCTAGCCCACTCACTGTAGTATGGTGTATGATGTTTCGACTCCTAGATGTTTCACCGAGTCGTCTCTGCCACGACTCACTCCATGCTCACCAGCAGTGACAGCCCCAGTGACAGTACCAGTAGAGAAATGTCCTCCTGAGTCGCTTGCCAGAAAAAGTCCTGCCCAGTTGCCGAGTATTGACGACGCCTCATTCGAGGGCACTAGCAGGTTGTGCCTCAGGTTGAGTGAACCTGCAGTGACTCCTACGATGACTACTTCACCGTTCCAGAGGAGACCAAACCCTGTTACGTCACAGCTCAGCCGCAGCAATGTCTCCTGTGTTGCAGTATCTGTCCAGACGCAGGAAGGTGTGCAGTGATGCCCCTCGACGCTCACTGCCTATGATCACTATGTTTAGCACACTCCACCTATTTTTCTTCCCTCCCTGTAGGAAGTTGTTTTCTCCATGTCCATGTATGTATATATATAAGTTTTTATTTTGTGTTTTGTGTCGTGTTCTTGCGAGAGAGAGACAGAGTTCTTTTTTTATAACCAGTTATGGTGGGGCGTGAGTAGTATATTCATGACCGAATCGAAACACTGCCCAAGTTGAATGACCCTAAGTTGATTGACCCCGTCATCGGGGGGAATAATGATTATGGAGAGAATGTGATAATGGGGGACAGTATAGCCTCGCACTGTCAGGGTACTGAGTTTAGTATGTTTAATCATCCCCCAATGGTCATGTCCAAATCGAAACACTTCTCCCAACGGGGATAAAGAGTATGGAAAGAATGTGATAATGAAGGATAGCATTGCCTTGAGCTGACAGGGTACAGAGTTTAGTATGTTTAATCATCCTCCAAGGAGATAGATGCCCTTATTACGATGTATTATTAAACAGAAAAGAGAGATATGATCACTTCTGACTCCTGATCACAGGCAGGGATAAAAACATGGGAATGGCTGTGATAGATGGGAAGGTCAGTACACGGATTCAAGGTGACTGGCTATAGCCAGTATGGGAAAGAATGTGATAATGGGAAATATTGTGTGCGGTCCCCTAGTGAGTGTTCCCTGCCAGCCTGTGACTCAGCGGTACATCGGCATATTATCTGCCCGCACGCATGAGTTATTCTCTTCAGCATGCATCGTTTATTCTCGCGAGGACTAGTTCTTTCCAGGTGGGGAGGCTTAAGCAGTGAGAGAAAAATTTTATATATATAGATAATTGCCCATAATTATCATCTGGGGAACCCTTTGTGCAGCCCTTAACCTCCCATCCATCCGAGCAACAGTGAAAGAGCTCTTCTGGGTAAATTGGCATATATTATCCGCTTGAACGCTCTCAGGTGAGGAGAGGCTTAAGTGGTGTGATATTGTTTATATATTTGTTCAGACTAGAGAGGATAGTACTATATACTTATATATAAATCAAAATCAAAATCAAAATTTGCCAATATTTTTTAATGATTTATATACTAGATTTTAGTGGTTAGACTGAATGACTGCGCGCCTCCTGTTCACCTTCTGCCAGGTTAATGATCTCCTTTTCAGAAATGATCTCCCCTTCGACTAAGGGCTTTTCCTTGATAGGAGCGACACCTTCCGCCTTCACTCCCACAACAACTGTTTCCTCTTCCCCCTCCTCCTCCGGAGGGTCATCAAGGTCTGCTTCAAGGTCACCAGATAGTCCAGCCGGAGCCCAGGGCAGCAGGTGTCTGCTTATTATGTTACTAAGCAGATGAGTGACTTATATAAACAGTTCTGAGTCTCAGTGGTTGTTAATTGACATAATTACCAGACTGCTCGCGAACACTGACTAGGTTAGTGACAGATGATTGCCCATAATTGTCATCCATGAGAAAGTACAAAGTAGTGTCCTTTGGTTCAGCTGCCTGCCCCCCCCCCCCTTCCCGAGAAACAGGCGGTCCCCCACCTTGAGCACACTTGTCAGTACTGAAAATAGCTCAATTTTCACGAAAGGATAGTATTATATACATACTTAATAAATAAAAATAAAAATTCTAAGTTTATGTTACTATTTTTATTGAAATACATAGGAAAAGCGCTAAAAGCTGAGCAAATTTTGGGGGTTAGACTGACTGGCTGCGGTCCTCCTGTTCACCTCCCAGTTTCCAAGTGTTCCTGCCCACCTGTCTGCCTCGAATTAATTGCAACATCTCAAACATTGTGGTAGACACTCTAGTGTGTGTATCAAAATGATACACACACTCACAATTGGTAAGGTCCTCCATATGGGGTAAGTAGTGTGGTGAAGGTAACCCCCTACAGGTACAACAAGATGAATCAAGATAGGTGAGGTGTGACGTCACTGACCGTCAAGTAAACACAGGTGGGTGTGACGTCATGGGTGTCCTGGTACGTGTCACTACCCTAACTGTTGCGTCACGTTTTGTACATCCCCAGCCCCTACGGGTAAACACAAATGACAGATGCATTCACTCAAATGGTATAATAATCAAGGGTAACTCATTTTTTTTAATGCTGGGAAACACCTACTCATGTCAAATGGTGATCATACAGTTGGTAGACACTTTCAGTCAATAGTAAGCATAGACACTCAATGATAGACAAAAATTTTTCTCTATTTCAATAACTAATATTTTCTTGAGTCACAATTTCAATTATAATACTCACAAATTCATTCATAACTTTTCACTCATAACCCACAATAACATTTTGCTAATTCATCAAAAATATTTTTTCATAACTTTTCACATTACCAAATCTTTATTCAGCAAATTTTCACTTCTATATTTTCTTTAAAATATTCACTATACCTTTATTTTCAGTAAAATACCAAATAATTACACTAAAACTCTAATAAAATCCTCTCCATACCCTGTCTCCTGGAATCCACATAGAGAGATTATTATTAATATAATCGCGGGGAGCTCTGTCATAACCAACAACTTTTCTCAATAACTTTTAAGAAGCTCCAACAACACACTACAAGTCTTAACTTTCACAATTATTTCTCATTTCACAGCACCATGTTGTACAAGTCTCCCAACATCTCACAACATCCCAACAAGTCACAACTTTCACTTGTCTCATCCTTCCACTTACATTTGTTTTTCACTCACAACCCACAAAGACACAACACCCACAACATTTTACATACTTTTCTCATTATCTGTTAAGAACCTCCAACAGGATACAATTTCTCCATTGCTTAGATAATAGAACAAAAAAAATTTCACACACACGGTACATTCCAACCTGAGACTCGAGATGATACCAGTTACAATTTACATTGCTTGGTGAGGTCACGGGACAGATGATGTCAAGCAAGAAAGTGCGAGGTCACCTCACCTAACCACAATTATCTCAACCCACATTACCCACAATACTTGACTCAAATGGTAAAACAATTTTTCTCGTTTTCGGGTAATAGAACAAAAATATAATACCCCCAATTTTTCTCGTTTTTAGTAATAAATAAAAACGATTTTTTTACTCATAATGTTCACACTTTTCTCGTTTCCAACAATAAATAAAAAGATATAACCAATGCACTCTTTGAGGGATGCCTGTGGTACATTCCCGATAAAACTGAAACAAAAACCCACATTACTTTGCTGAGCGAATTTGAGTTACATTCTCGAGAATTAATGAGCATAACTCATCCCAGGGGGAGTCCTGAGACCGCTAACAGCCATCACATCTCCTCACAACACAAAATCATATTCACCAACTCTATGTCATATTTACCAACATCTAAGAACGCTTAAGACAGATTACTAAGATCATTATAATAACTTTAATCACTTAGGAGAAGCCCACTAAATCATGATCACTTATGTCATGACAACCATAATCTAAGACACTGATAATCACAATCACCAACTCCATATTATATTTACCATTATCTAAGAACTCTTAGGACAAGGCACTAATATCACTAAAAGACAAACATTTTTATTCACGTACCCTCAAACCACTTTATCTAAGATCACCAAGTACTAAACTCAATAAAAATCTAACATCATTATTAATAAGATCACTTTTTTCACAAAAATCACATTCGCCAACTCCATATCAATAATTACTGTTTATCTAAGAACATTTAAGACAAAGCACTAAGATCACTAAAACAACAAACATTTTTAAACACATTCCCTCAAATCACTATGATCAAGATCACTATTACTACGATCATAGATCACTTTCATTTTTCTAAACATTTCAAAATCATCACTATCAATTTTTCCACCGATAAATCTTCAATCCCATTATCTTACCTGCAGGAACTTACAACACCATCTATTAATGTAGATTTTGTGATAACATTTGAATACTCCCAGACTACTTTGAGCACATCCGAACAACATTGGAACACTTCCAAACCACATTGGAACACTTTCAAACACTGGAACACTTCCAAAATTTCATTGGAACACTTCCAAACAATATGGATCACTTCTAAACAACAATGGATCACTACTAAACAACATTGAAGCACTTCCAAACAACACTGGAATACTTCCAAACAACATTGGAACACTACCAAACGAATTAGAACACTACCAAATTACATTGGAACACTTCCAAACAACATTGAAACACTCCAAAACAAAGTTTGAATACTTCCATATAACTTTGAGCATCTCTAAAATAACATTTGAATACTCACAAACATCGTTTGCCATCTCTAACTCATCCACCAAATTACATTCTCATTCACACATTTCATTACCTGAAAATTACATCTCATCCACCAAACTACACACACACACACACACACACACACACACACACACACACACACACACACACACACACACACACACACACACACAAACACACACACACACACGCACACACACACAAGAAAACTGGGCTCTGCCCTCTTTTCACTGGGGGGAGGAGGGGGGGGTTGAACCATAGCCACTCTTAACACCAGTTTGAGAAATGAAATGTGTAAATCAGTTATATGCTTTGGTGATTATGTAAAAGTTTGTCTTCATGTGTCTTAAGTGTTTGCGTTTAAATTTTTGTGTACATACATATGTTTTCATATGTCCGAAGTGATTGTATGTCAAGTTTTTTGGGATCAAGTGTTACTTTGTGTTTTTGTTTGATAGTGTACTTGTCAAGGTTTAGTCATTATGTTTGTGTGAAAGTTTATATCTTCATTTGTCTTAAGTGCTCATGTCAAATTTTTGTGTAATGGGGATTAGTCATATCTTCAGTGATCATGTATATATTTTTGTGTTTTCATGTCTTATGTGAATGTGACTAGCATTTTGTGTTCATGTTTAGGGTGCATATGTCTTAAGTGTATGTAATTCTAGTTTTTGTGATCAAGTATTGGTTTTGTGATTTGGAGTTTTTTTGTGAGAAAATTATGGCTTCATATGATTTAAGTGTACATGTCTATTTTGTGTGGTATGATTAGTTAACATGTCTTTAATGATGTTAGTATAGTAATCATCATGTCCTTGTGTTTGTGTGTGAGTTTTTGCCATACATATCTTAGATTTTTGATGATACTGTCATATTTTAGTCTCAGGTGACTGTGTCATAGTTTTGGTGTTCATGACATGCATTACTTGGTGGTCATCATAATCAAGTGCTTTAGTTTTTTGGGTAAACAAAGTAATCATGTCTTAGTTTTTTGGGGATCATGTTTGTCTTAACTGGTGGATATCTTAGATTTTTTGTGTACATGTCATGTCTTAGCTGTAGGTGTACGTGTCTTAGTTTTGGTGGGTATGTCTCACATCTAAAATTTTTGAACTCACGTTATGTCGTAGTTGTTGATCATCATGTCTAAGTGTTTTTGTTTTTTGACCCCAGGTCTTAGATTTTGGCTATCATGTCGCATGTCTTAAATTTTTGTGTTCATGTCATGCAGTAGTTGGTTGTCAGGTTATAGTGTTGCTTATCATGTCATGTCTTATTTGGAGGTGTGTCTCAGTTTTGGTGTGTACGTCTCATGTCTTAAATTTTTGTGCTCATATGATGGTTGTCATGTTAGTGTACATGTCATGGATTATATCTTATTTTTGTGTTCATATCATAAGTGTTCATGTCTAGATAATGGTTATCTAAGATTTTCGGTGATCAAGTTATGTCTTAGTTGGCGGTGTATGTCTTAGTTATGGTGGGAATGCATCATGTTTTAAGTTTGTTGTGATCGAGTGTTTAGTGTTCTTGTCAAGTTTTTACTCATGTTTTTGTGAATAAGCTTATATCTTCATATGTTTTAAGTGATCATGATTAATTTTGTGATCATGTGTTAGTTTTGTGTTTATGTTATGTCTTAGTTGGAGATTGTAATGCCCAAGTGGTTGTATTAGGTTTGCGTTCATTTTATGTCTTAGTTGGTGATCATGTCCAAGTGATTGTGTTAGGTTTGTGTTCATGTTATGTCTTAGATGGTGATCGTCATGCCCAATGATATGTTTTACTTGGTTGTGATCAGTTTGTGTGTGTGTGTGTGCGTGTGTGTGTGTGTGTGTGTGTGTGTGTGTGTGTGTGTGTGTGTGTGTGTGTGTGTGTGTGTGTGTGTGTGTGTGTGTATGTGTTTGTGTGTAGTTTGGTGGATGAGATGTAATTTTCAGGTAATGAAATGTGTGAATGAGAATGTAATTTGGTGGATGAGTTAGGGATGGCAAATGTTGTTTGTGAGTATTCAAATGTTATTTTAGAGATGCTCAAAGTTATGTGGAAGTATTCAAACTTTGTTTTGGAGTGTTTCAATGTTGTTTGGAAGTGTTCCAATGTAATTTGGTAGTGTTCTAATTCGTTTGGTAGTGTTCCAATGTTGTTTGGAAGTATTCCAGTGTTGTTTGGAAGTGCTTCAATGTTGTTTAGTAGTGATCCATTGTTGTTTAGAAGTGATCCACATTGTTTGGAAGTGTTCCAATGAAATTTTGGAAGTGTTCCAGTGTTTGAAAGTGTTCCAATGTGGTTTGGAAGTGTTCCAATGTTGTTCGGAAGTGCTCAAAGTAGTCTGGGAGTATTCAAATGTTATCACAAAATCTACTTTAATATGACTTAAGAAATCGTAATGACACGATTGCAAATAAACCATACCCCCGGCTGGGATTGAACCAGCGGCCATAGAGTCTCAAAACTCCAGCCCGTCGCGCTAACCACTAGACCAGCTAGCCACAATAAGATTCATCCAACTAGGTATATTTCTACACCATAGGAAGGTTAGCACAGGCACCTCTGTGACCACAAATGCAAGTTTTTACAGACGAATCTCCAGCTAGCGTGGCCGTGACGAACTCTAGCTCAAGTCCCTTCACTGCCGTCAACATGACTTAAGAAATCGTAATGACACGATTGCAAATAAACCATACCCCCGGCTGGGATTGAACCCGCGGTCATAGAGTCTCAAAACTCCAGCCCGTCGCGCTAACCACTAGACCAGCTAGCCACAATAAGATTCATCCAACTAGGTATATTTCTACACCATAGGAAGGTTAGCACAGCCACCTCTGTGACCACAAATGCAAGTTTTTACAGACGAATCTCCAGCTAGCGTGGCCGTGACGAACTCTAGCTCAAGTCCCTTCACTGCCGTCAACATGACTTAAGAAATCGTAATGACACGATTGCAAATAAACCATACCCCCGGCTGGGATTGAACCCGCGGTCATAGAGTCTCAAAACTCCAGCCCGTCGCGCTAACCACTAGACCAGCTAGCCACAATAAGATTCATCCAACTAGGTATATTTCTACACCATAGGAAGGTTAGCACAGGCACCTCTGTGACCACAAATGCTAGCTGGTCTAGTGGTTAGCGCGACGGGCTGGAGTTTTGAGACTCTATGACCGCGGGTTCAATCCCAGCCGGGGGTATGGTTTATTTGCAATCGTGTCATTACGATTTCTTAAGTCATGTTGACGGCAGTGAAGGGACTTGAGCTAGAGTTCGTCACGGCCACGCTAGCTGGAGATTCGTCTGTAAAAACTTGCATTTGTGGTCACAGAGGTGCCTGTGCTAACCTTCCTATGGTGTAGAAATATACCTAGTTGGATGAATCTTATTGTGGCTAGCTGGTCTAGTGGTTAGCGCGACGGGCTGGAGTTTTGAGACTCTATGACCGCGGGTTCAATCCCAGCCGGGGGTATGGTTTATTTGCAATCGTGTCATTACGATTTCTTAAGTCATGTTGACGGCAGTGAAGGGACTTGAGCTAGAGTTCGTCACGGCCACGCTAGCTGGAGATTCGTCTGTAAAAACTTGCATTTGTGGTCACAGAGGTGCCTGTGCTAACCTTCCTATGGTGTAGAAATATACCTAGTTGGATGAATCTTATTGTGGCTAGCTGGTCTAGTGGTTAGCGCGACGGGCTGGAGTTTTGAGACTCTATGACCGCGGGTTCAATCCCAGCCGGGGGTATGGTTTATTTGCAATCGTGTCATTACGATTTCTTAAGTCATGTTGACGGCAGTGAAGGGACTTGAGCTAGAGTTCGTCACGGCCACGCTAGCTGGAGATTCGTCTGTAAAAACTTGCATTTGTGGTCACAGAGGTGCCTGTGCTAACCTTCCTATGGTGTAGAAATATACCTAGTTGGATGAATCTTATTGTGGCTAGCTGGTCTAGTGGTTAGCGCGACGGGCTGGAGTTTTGAGACTCTATGACCGCGGGTTCAATCCCAGCCGGGGGTATGGTCTACTTTAATAGATGGTGTTGTAAGTTCCTACAGGTAAGATAATGGGATTGAAGATTTATCGGTGGAAAAATTGATAGTGATGATTTTGAAATGTTTATAAAAATGAAAGTGATCTATGATCGTAGTAATAGTGATCTTGATTATAGTGATTTGAGGGAATGTGTTTAAAAATGTGTGTTGTTTTAGTGATCTTAGTGCTTTGTCTTAAATATTCTTAGATAAACAGTAATTATTGATATGGAGTTGGAGAACGTGATTTTTGTGAAAAAAGTGATCTTATTAATAATGATGTTAGATTTTTATTGAGTTTAGTACTTGGTGATCTTAGATAAAGTGATTTGAGGGTACGTGTATAAAAATGTTTGTCTTTTAGTGATCTTAGTGCCTTGTCCTAAGAGTTCTTAGATAATGGTAAATATAATATGGAGTTGGTGATTGTGATTATCAGTGTCTTAGATTATGGTTGTCATGACATAAGCGATCATGATTTAGTGGGCTTCTCCTAAGTGATTAAAGTTATTATAATGATCTTAGTAATCTGTCTTAAGCGTTCTTAGATGTTGGCAAATATGATATAGAGTTGATGAATATGATTTTGTGTTGTGAGGAGATGTGATGGCTGTTAGCGGTCTCAGGGCTCCCCTGGGATGAATTATGCTCATTAAGTCTCGAGAATGTAACTCAAATTCGCTCAGCAAAGTAATGTGGGTTTTTGTTTCAGTTTTATCGGGAATGTACCACAGGCAACCCTCAAAGAGTGCATTGGTTATATCTTTTTATTTATTGTTGAAAACGAGAAAAGTGTGAACATTATGAGTAAAAATATCGTTTTTATTTATTACTGAAAACGAGAAAAATTTGGGGTATTATATTTTTGTTCTATTACCCGAAAAGGAGAAAAATTGTTTTACCATTTGAGTCAAGTATTGTGGGTAATGTGGGTTGAGATAATTGTGGTTAGGTGAGGTGACCTCGCACTTTCTTGCTTGACATCATCTGTCCCGTGACCTCACCAAAGCAATGTAAATTGTAACTGGTATCATCTCGAGTCTCAGGTTGGAATGTACCGTGTGTGTGAAATTTTTTTTGTTCTATTATCTAAACAATAGAGAAATTCTATCCTGTTGGAGGTTCTTAACAGATAATGAGAAAAGTATGTAAAATGTTGTAGGTGTTGTGTCTTTGTGGGTTGTGAGTGAAAAACAAATGTAAGTGGAAGGATGAGACAAGTGAAAGTTGTGACTCGTATGGATGTTGTGAGATGTTGTGGGACTTGTACAATGAAACTCTCTCCAGGTAAACTCCAGGTAAACGTGGTTCTGTGAAATGAGAAATAATTGTGAAAGTTAAGACTTGTAGTGTGTTGTTGGACCTTATTAAAAGGTATTGAGAAAAGTTGTTGGTTATGAGTACAGAGCTCCCCGTGATTATATTAATAATAATCTCTCTATGTGGATTCAAGGAGACAGAGTATGGAGAGGATTTTTTTAGAGTTTTAGTGTAATTATTTGGTATTTTATGAAAATAAAGGTATAGTGAATATTTTAAAGAAAATATAGAAGTGAAAATTTGCTGAATAAAGATTTGGTAATGTGAAAAGTTATGATTGAAAAAATATTTTTGATGAATTAGCAAAATGTTATTGTGGGTTATGAGTGAAAAGTTATGAATGAATTTGTGTGTGTTATAATTGAAATTGTGACTCAAGAAAAAATTGGTTATTGAAATAGAGAAATTTTTTTGTCTATCATTGAGTGTCTATGCTTACTATTGACTGAAAGTGTCTACCAACTGTATGATCACCATTTGACACGAGTAGGTGTTTCCCAGCATTAAAATAAATGAGTTACCCTTGATTATTATACCATTTGAGTGAATGCATCTGTCATTTGTGTTTACCCGTAAGGGCTGGGGATGTACCAAACGGGACGCAACAGTTAGGGTAGTGACACGTACAGGACACCCATGACGTCACACCCACCTGTGTTTACTTGACGGTCAGTGACGTCACACCTCACCTATCTTGATTCATCCTGTTGTACCTGTAGGGGGTTACCTTCACCACACTACTTACCCCATATGGAGGACCTTACCAATTGTGAGTGTGTGTATCATTTTGATACACACACTAGAGTGTCTACCACAATGTTTGAGATGTTGCAATTAATTCGAGGTAGACAGGTGGGCAGGAACACTCGGAAACTGGGAGGTGAACAGGAGGACCGCAGCCAGTCAGTCTAACCACCAAAATTAGCTCAGCTTTTAGCCCTTTGCCTATGTAATTCAATAAAAATAGTAACATAAACTTATAATTTTTATTTTTATTTATTAAGTATGTATATAATACTATCCTTTCGTGAAAATTGGGCTATTTTCAGTACTGACAAGTGTGCTCGAGGTGGGGGACCGCCTGTTTCTCGGGAAGGGGGGGGGGGGTAGGCAGCTGAAACAAAGGACACTACTTTGTACTTTCTCATGGATGACAATTATGGGCAATTATCTGTCACTAACCTAGTCAGTGTTCGCGAGCAGTCTGGTAATTATGTCAATTAACAACCACTGAGACTCAGAACTGTTTATATAAGTCACTCATCTGCTTAGTAACATAATAAGCAGACACCTGCTGCCCTGGGCTCCGGCTGGACTATCTGGTGACCTTGAAGCAGACCTTGATGACCCTCCGGAGGAGGAGGGGGAAGAGGAAACAGCTGTTGTGGGAGTGAAGGCGGAAGGTGTCGCTCCGATCAAGGAACAGCCCTTAGTCGAAGCGGAGATCATTTTTGAAAAGGAGATCATTAACCTGGCAGAAGGTGAACAGGAGGCGCGCAGTCATTCAGTCTAACCACTAAAATATTGTATATAAATCAATAAAAAATATTAGCAAATTTTAATTTTTATTTTGATTTATATATAACTATATAGTACTATCCTCTCTAGTTTGAACAAATATATAAACAATATCACACCACTTAAGCCTCTCCTCACCTGAGAGCGTTCAAGCGGATAATATATGCCAATTTACCCAGAAGAGCTCTTTCACTGTTGCTCGGATGGATGGGAGGTCAAGGGCTGCACAAAGGGTTCCCCAGATGATAATTATGGGCAATTATCTATATATATAAAATTTTTCTCTCACTGCTTAAGCCTCCCCACCTGGAAAGAACTAGTCCTCGCGAGAATAAACGATGCATGCTGAAGAGAATAACTCATGCGTGCGGGCAGATAATATGCCGATGTACCGCTGAGTCACAGGCTGGCAGGGAACACTCACTAGGGCAGTGGTTCCCATACTGGGGGTAAATTACCCCCTGGGGGTAATTTAACCATTTTTGGGGGGTAATGGAGGGGTGACAGAAAAAAGTTATGAATTCTGAAAATCAAGAAAACAATGCGGTACCCGGTATGAGGATTATTGTTAACTTTGTCTTAGTATATAAAGTTGTAAAGTAAACCTATTATAAGTAAGTAATAAAGTTAAACCAAATAACAATAAACATCAAAAACTAATATACAGTATTAGAAAAGAAGAAATATATAGCTAAGTGTGTGGAAACCCCAAAGTATTTTGACAAGTATGCTTCAGGACAAAAGTCACTCAGTAGCCCAGATCGACCTGTCCAGTACGCGTCACTCACTTCCTGAGGCTGCCTCTATTTCACACTGTCAGTTTATCTGTGAGCATCAGCCGAGGTAGACATAAGCTGGTATGTATGTGTACTGCCCTGTGCAGTATATAGTTAGTATTTACCAACTGTTACTGTGAATTTGTAGCTATTATTAATTTTATATATAATGTATGTGTGGTTCTTACGTTTTCAATGGTTTTGCTAGGATTAGCAGAGTATGCGAGGCTGTATACGTTCACTGTAGTCTCGCGCTACACGGTGCTCTTGTGCTGACAAACATGATACTTGCAGCCTGACAATTTTGAATGTATGCGTGTGTGCTTGCATCAGTGAACTTGTGTTAGCTGCCATGCGAGAAATTATGTACCTTGCGTTTTGCAGTGTATGCATGGATATTCTTCTTTTTCTGCAGATTGAACAAGAAAATGTCCAAAAAGCGCACCTACACTGACGCCTTTCTGGCTTGCTCGACTTTGTTACTTGGCTGACATATTTGCGGAGCTGAACAGTGGTAATCTGCAACTCCAGGGCCGAAACACGACTGTCATTGATGCCCATCACACTGTGACTGCATTTCTGGGGAAACTGAGACTGGATTCGGCGCTTGGAGAAAGGAGTGATCGCCCAGTTTCTCACCCTAGACCAGTTTGTTGAGGAGAATAGTCATGATACTGGATCACTTCTACAGACCATCAACAAAGAAATGAGCGACCATTTGAAGGGGCTTGAAACAAGCATGCATCACTACTTTCCAGAGAGTGACCAAGAAACAGCCACTCTTCAGTGGATCATCCATCCCTTCTCTGTACCTGATGATGCCATTCATGACGATGATTTCCCTGCAAAGGAGGAGTGGATCACAATGCGAGCCAATGAAGCCTTGAAAATCGAATTCCAAAACCAAAATGCAGATTCCTTTTGGATTTCACGACTACCTGACTCGCCAACTCTGTCCAAGAGAGCCTTGAAGTTGTTGGTATCATTCTCAACAACGTATCTGTGCGAGAAGGGCTTCTCAACCGTGCTGGGTATGAAAACAAAAAAGAGGACTCGTTGTGAATGTTGCAAACGATGCCAGGCTGGCACTTTCAACCACGAAGCCAAGAATCCCTAAACTAGCTTCAAGTATGCAACTCCATCCATCCCACTGATGTTCTTGACATCTTTGGTAATAGTCATTAGAGATGCACAATGTTCAAATACAATAAATAAAAGAAAATATCTCAAGTGTTTTAATTTAGCCATATATATCAATAATAACAACATTTTGTGAAAGGGGTAACATGCTTTATGTGGCATGTTAAATTGGGTAACAAGCTGAAAAAGTTTGGGAACCACTGCACTAGGGGACCGCACCAAATATTTCCCCATTATCACATTCTTTCCCATACTGTTTTATCTTTGAACCCGGTAGTGTTGGAACTTGTATATTTTTTCTTGTCAATTTAAATCTAGTTATACTCTAATTCTTGTAAACAACTTATATAAGACCTTAGTGCAATTACAATTGAGAGTCTTGTGCCTTTTTTATATTATTAAATTAAACTCAGTTGTACTATAGTCAATACCAAATTCATTATATTAGACCATATTGCAATTACTAGTGAGAGACTGGTGCTATTTTTAATTTGTATTTTTATATTATTAGATTAAATCTAGTTGTACTATAGCTCATTCTAGCTCAAAACATAGACTCCACAAAAGTCATTATATTAGACCTTAGTGCAATTACAAGTGAGAGTCTTGTTCTATTTTTAATTTGTATTTTTATATTACTAGTTTATACCTAGTTGTACTTTAGTTCATTCCAGCACAACACATAGACAACATCAACTTCATTATGTGTAGTAGTGACTATACCCTACATGACCAAAATACTCTAGCTATATACTTGTCCAAACTTCCTACCACTACAGATATCAGTAGTAGAACTCAACACACAACTCAGGATATAAATAACCATAATTTAAACCTAGAAAATGATTGATCACGTTGACCCTGATCTAAACCTCCATAATCTGACACCCAATCAAAACCTATTGGAAAGTAACTGCCTTTATTACACAGCATCACAAGCCACCACTATCCTAAACAATGCTAAAAGTCTATCAGTACATAACTACAACATCAGGTCCTTAAGCAAACACTATGATGACCTCCTGGTACTCCTTGAATCACTAAAGACACCCTTCTCCTGCATTATTCTTGCTGAGACCTGGCTTAAGCAGGACACAATAGATATCTACCCTCTACCAGGATACACAGCAATTCACAACTGCAGACCAAACCAAGTTGGGGGTGGTATTGCAATCTATTACTCTAACCAATTATCTTGTATTAGCACCACTTGCTTTAGTGATGAATATGGGGAATACATTTTTGCTAATTTTACTGTAAAAAACCTTAAGACACCTATAACAATCGGTGCCATTTACCGGATACCTCACACAAACATCCCAAATTTCAGTGAGAAATTAAAGTCACTAATAACAAACAGACAAATGAATAAGCACCACCTTCTCTTAGCTGGAGACTTCAACATCAACCTTGGCTTACTAGATGATCAGCCTGTAACTGATTTCATCAACAATATGAACAACACACTTCTCATACCAACAATAACTAAACCAACCAGGCTCACTGAGACAAGTGCAACCATAATAGACCACATATGGACCAATATACTAGCCCCCCTTAAATCAGGGATAATCACAGATAGCACTACAGACCACTACCCTACCTTCCTCCTGACAAACATTAGTAAACCACCACTTGAATACAACAAAGTCTCATTTAGACTCCATGACGAGGCCTCAATAAGGAAGTTCACAGCTGACCTAGAGATTGTTGACTGGCCTACAGAATTCTCCAAGGCCAATAGTATTGATGACTGGACAGACATTTTTCTTAACAAATTACTTAGCCTATACAACAAACATTGTCCTATAAAAACGAAACAGATCACAAACAAACGGCTTGGTTGCCCATGGCTAACCAGCACCATTCTGAAATCCGTTGACAAGAAACACCAATATGAAAAGCAATATAGACAGGGCTTAATACACAAAGATATTCTTAAACTCTATTCATCAGTTCTCACCAAAGTAATAAAGAAAGCCAAACAACTATACTACTCCAGTAGATTCACAGACACTAGAGGAGATATAAAAAAAAGACCTGGAAAACACTCTCTCAGATTCTAGGGACCCACAAACTGAAAAAAAACAAGAATATTGTCCTAACTAAACCTAATGAAACACCACTGCATCCCACTGACACAGCTAACAAGATAAACGACTTCTTCTCAACCATAGGATCTTATCTCGCCAATAAAATCCCACATACCAATGCCCATGCCGGGGACTACCTAGATGGGAATTTCCCAAATTCCTTCTATCTTGCACCAACTGAGCCCTCGGAAGTCACCGAGATTATAAAGTCACTTAAAAACAACTCAGGGAATCTGTCTAATGTCCCACCATTACTGTACAAGCGAGCGGCCCATATCCTTTCGCATGCTATTTCATTACTTTTTAACAAGTCACTAGAAACTAGCACCTTCTGGAAACTACTCAAGATGGCAAGGGTTACACCAATACATAAAGGTGGTGACCCTACAGACTTAAACAACTATAGGCCAATATCAAACTTACCATTGCTATCCAAAATCTTTGAGAAATTGGTGCACAGGAGACTATATTCATTTATAGCAGCACAAAACATACTCAACCCCTGCCAATTTGGATTCAGGAAAAATAAAAGCACTAATGATGCAATCATTAAAATGCTAGATCTGCTTTACACAGCATTGGAAAATAAGGAATATCCACTAGGAATTTTTATTGACCTAAGAAAAGCTTTTGACACAGTAGACCACGACATCCTACTCCACAAACTTGACCATTACGGTATAAGAGGCCATGCGCTTGCTTATTTCAAATCTTACCTTACTAATAGGTATTAGCATGTCACCATTAAAGACACAGCATCAACAACACGGCCACTTGATACTGGAGTTCCGCAGGGAAGTGTCCTTGGTCCCCTGCTCTTCCTCATATACATCAATGATCTTTCAAACGTATCCCAACACCTGAAACCCATTCTTTTTGCTGACGACACGACTTATGTCATCTCTCAGCCTAATCTTGCCACCCTCAACACCATTGTTAACGAGGAGCTGATCAAAATATCGACTTGGATGACAGCCAATAAACTTACGCTTAACACTGACAAAACCTACTATATTATGTTTGGTAGCAGAGCAGGAGATGCACAAATTAACATTAAGATCGACAACACTCTAATTACCAGACATAATGAGGGCAAATTCCTAGGCCTATACCTTGACAACAACCTGAATTTCAGCACCCATATCCAACACATAACCAAAAAAGTATCCAAAACGGTTGGGATCCTCTCCAAGATACGATACTACGTGCCGCAAAATGCCCTTCTCACACTATACCACTCACTTATTTATCCATACCTCACCTATGCTATTTGTGCTTGGGGATCAACTGCAGCAATACACCTAAAGCCAATAATAACCCAACAAAAAGCTGCAGTAAGAATAATCACTAAATCCCATCCCTGGCAACACCCCCCCCCCCACTCTTCATAGATCTAGACTTACTCCCTGTTCAGTACATCCACACTTACTACTGTGCAATCTACATCTACAGGACCTTAAACTCCAATATCAACCTTGACCTAAAACGCTTTCTTGATAGTTGTGACAGAACCCACAGGCATAACTCCAGACACAAACATCTCTACGACATTCCCCGTGTCCGACTAAACCTTTACAAAAATTCAATGTATGTCAAAGGCCCTAAAATCTGGAACACCCTACCTGAGAACTCTAGAACTGCAGACACATTCATCACCTTCAAAACTACCATTAGAAAACATCTTATCTCCCTGATACACCCCATCAACTAACTACACGAATACCACCTGGTGGTTCACACTTACACTCAGTCACCCATTTGACCATAAACAGAAATATTAATCTCAATCTTAAAATAATGAATCCTATGATACTCCAATACTGAAACTATGTACTGTGCCAAAACAAATGCATTCACATTGCTAAACTCACAAACTAGTATTTAGTCACTTAGCTATAATACCAACTTACCTCATAGTTTGTAATATTTTAAAATAAAGAATTAAACTAAGTCTGCCCGAAATGCCTAGCCATGCTAGGCGTTCTAGTGGTACACTCTGTAATCATTATTTAACTACATGTAAACCACACAACAACCAAATTCTGTAAATTCAACATTGTAATCTTTATAGAGAATAAACTTTGAATTGAAAATTAGCAGTAGCAAGAATAAAAAACGATATGAGCGGAAGACAAATAATCCCCGATGTAGCCAGAAACAACCTTCACTGAGTAGCAGAGCGGAGGGCAATACACTCTCCCTTGGAGAGGCCACCCAATTATTATTAAGTCGTCGCCAGTCACCTTGAATCCGTGTACTGACCTTCCCATCTATCACAGCCATTCCCATGCTTTTATCCCTGCCTGTGATCAGGAGTCAGAAGTGATCATATCTCTCTTTTCTGCTTAGTAATACACGGTAATAAGGACATCTATCTCCTTGGGGGATGATTAAACATACTAAACTCTGTACCCTGTCAGCTCAAGGCAATGCTATCCCTCATTATCACATTCTTTCCATAGTCTTTATCCCCGATGGTAGAAGTGTTTCGATTTGGACATGACCATTGGGGGATGATTAAACATACTAATCTCAGTACCCTGACAGTGCGAGGCTATACTGTCCCCCATTATCACATTCTCTCCATAATCATTATCCCCCCGATTACGGGGTCAATCAACTTGGGCAGTGTTTCGATTCGGTCATGAATATACTACTTGCGTTGCCGAGCGAATGTAGACAGCCTGTATTGTCTGAATATGCAGCCTATGCTGTCTACCAGCTGAGTTCATATTTCATGCCATGCTCGTGCTGCCACCTATAGGCCTATGCCACTTCAGTATGCCAAGACCTGCCTCTCCCTCATTCTCCCGGTGGCCTTCACTCAGTCAACAAGGCCTACTCCTCTCTCCCTCACAGACATGGCCCTCCTGAGCCATGGGCACTTAACACGCTGCCTGTGTACCCCACGACATTGCAAATAAAGTAAGAAGCCTCCAAAGCCTTATCATTGAACCCCGCTCTGCTGGAACGACCAATAATCGCGTAAACAAAAGGTGGACGATGGGGAAGGGGGAAGGCTCCATCCATGGTACCGATATTAACAGATCCAGCACTTTACCGCTGGCTGTTGTGGCTTCTGATAGGGAAGTTTCACAGAAGGAACTACTGTGTCTTCTGTGGTGGCTGTAGCTAGTGTAAGAAACGGCTAAGCTGGTCAGGGATTCTTCGGCAAAAAATCTTGTATTTGTAATGTCAGTGGTGGCCCATGATAACCTCCCTGTGTTGTATGGAAATACTCCTAGCAGTATGAATCTTACTAGAGCCACCTGGCCCAGTGGTTAACACACTGGCCTCTAAGCTTAAGTGATTCAACTGCCATGGGTTTAAACCCCAACCGTTCCCTGATTTAACAATATATTGAATATTAATATACTGAATATTAAAATGGTATAAAATACTGACAGGTTGTTAGGTAAGACACATATGCAACAGTTAGGTATCTTTATTTCGAAACGTTTCGCCTACACAGTAGGCTTCTTCAGTTGAGTACAGAAAAGTTGATAGAAGAGACGTGAAGACGATGCAATCAGTCCATCATCTTTAAAGTTTTGAGGTGGTCAGTCTCTCAGTCTTTAGAAGAGTATTGTTTCATAGTCTGAAACAATATGGAGTTGAAGTGACATGTATGTATGTATGTATGTATGTATGTATGTATAATGTTCGCTAAGACCGTAGTTCTGGCACGGGTCTCAATCTTGCGATGACCCGTCTCTGGCTCCCGAGGGAGAAAGGTTTCTAGGTGATGCGACGTATGCTGCTCAGAAACTCTGCTGGTCAGTTCATCTGGTGCATCTCATAAGCGACAACACCATATGTACTCCTGACTGTGGACACTAGCGAGGAGGAGGATATGTCGTTTTCACGGGCAACAGCTTGTCTGGTTCGTTGACTCCATAGTACACTAGTGTGGCCGCAGTCATCTCTGGGTCTTCTTCAGGGGGGGATATCAGTGTTATTTGCCTGCGGAGTGTCTCAGTAACTTTGCACTCCAGAAGATAGTGTGTTAGGGGGCGCTGAACAATGTGCTGGCAGTACTGGCACATTTCTTCCTCAGCCTTGTCTACCATCATCTTGGCTGTGGGAAAGCCCAAACGAAGCCAATGGATGGCGGTACACTGCACTCTGGACCAGCTTCTAATCATATGGAGGGGGTTCTCCCCGAGTCGCTGCTCGGTACCACTGTTGAGATGAGGTATCACCTAAGACCTCCCCCATAAGTTTCATGGCTCTGGCAGCCACCAGTTTGGTCTGTCGTAGGCTGACGGGGACAGTAATCCCAACATGTGGATAGTCTGTTGCTGCCTTGGCTGCATCATCTGCCGCCTCATTTCCCCGGACGCCAGCATGGCTGGGGATCCAGTTCGACGTCGATCTGTTACCCTGAACCTCTAAGGCTGTCATTATGCTCAGGATTGATGTGATGAGGTGAACATTGTCCTGTGGTTGAGGATGAGAGAGGGCAATGATTGCAGAGGTGGTGTCAACATGTATGACAGGTCGGAGTCGATGTCGTAGGGCATATGACAATGCCTGCTGAATCGCCACCAGCTCAGCTTGATGGATCGTGCAGTGGTCAGGGAGTCACCAGCCTTGTGTGTGACCATTGTGGTACAGTCCAGCTGCTGCTCTCTTCCTGCCAGGGCCGACAGAACCATCTGTGAAAAACACTGCACATGTGCCTCCCTCTGCCAGTGCCATGTTTGTCTCAACATGAGTGCTGAGGGTGTCTTGACTGCAGAGACGCTTAGAGATGGGTAATTGCGTGACGCAAACATCGGCTGGATCTGGGCGCCAGGGAGGTGGTGGATGATACCCAGGAATAGGAAGGTCACAACTCATCTCAAGGAGTAGTTGTATAGGCAGCAGCTTCCGCCCAGCAGCACAAAACGAACGAATCCAGGAGTAGTCCGTGAAGAGAGTTGGATCTTGTGTTATGGTTGTCAATATCCGTCTCCATAGTGGGGTACCTTGCTGCCGGTGCAGAATCGTGGCTACTTTGCAGGCGTTTATGTATCTTACTCAGTCAGCCAGGGAAGGAAACTGGGCCTCAGATCTGAGACATTCTGTGTTGGTCCAGATGGTTCTTATCACCTGGTTTTGTACGACCTCCACCCTTTGCCTGCTCTGCGGGAAGAGATGAGCTAACGCCGGTGCACCGTAGTCAATGAGCGAGCATACAGCTTGTATATAGTACAAGTGAAGTACATCTTTGCTTGCCCCTGCACGGTGCCTCGTCATGGCTCTCATGGCGTTGAGTCTGAGTAGAGCACGGTATCTGACATACTCGGCCTGTTTCTGAAAGGTCAGCTTTTTATCAATGTAGGTTCCCAAGTATAGGTAGGAGCCTGTCCACTCAAGTTCTATATCCTGAATACGTAATCTATTCACAGGATCTGGTCCCATGAACATCATTGCAAGAGATTTCTCGGCCGAGATGTTAAGGCCTAGTTTCTTGCAAGACTGTGAAATTAGGTCCAAAGCTTTCTGGGCCTGTCGCTCTAAATTGCCTTTCCCATTCACTACGATTGCAAGATCATCAGCATAGCTGAGGAGCTGCGTACCACAATGAAAGGGAAGGCTCACAAGTTCCTGCATAAGGACGTTAAACAGGGTAGGACCGAGCACATCTCCTTGTGGTGTGCCGTTTTCCAGGGTTTTAAAGGAAGAGAAGTGTCCCTGAAAGCTGACACAGGCCTGCCTGTCCCTAAGGTAGGACTCTATCCAGGCCAGGAGGCGTCTTTTGATTCCCTTCCGAGCTAGTATTGCTAGAACTACTGTGGGGCTGGCTAACTCAAATGCCTTCTCAAGGTCGAGGTAGACGACGATACTCTGCTGTACCCAGTCCTTTGGTGAAGCCAAATATGTGATGAAGTGACAGAATGGATCCAACCTTATATACCGCCAGGAGGTAAAATGTAGGCCACTAGTAGGGGTAAGAATGTAGTCGATGGGAGGTCACGTCCCTCACATTCTTACCTCTACTAGTGGCCTACATCTCACCTCCTGGCGGTATATAAGGCTCCATCCTCTCAATTCAACTCTTCCCGCAGAGGAGGCAAAGGGTGGAGGTCGTACAAAACCAGGCGAAAAGAGCTATGCTTGGGGCTCCCATCTGGACCAACACAGTATGTCTCAGATCTGAGGCCCTGCTTCCTTCCCTGGCTGACTGAGTAAGATACATAAACGCCTGCAAAGTAGCCACGATTCTGCACCGGCAGCATGGTACCCCACTAAGGAGACTGATATTGACAACCATGACACAAGATCCCACACTCTTCATAGACTACTCCTGGATTCGTTCGTTTTGTGCTGCTGGGCGGAAGCTGCTGCCTATACAACTACTCCTTGAGATGAGTTGTGACCTTCCTGTTGCTGGGCACCATACACCACCTCCCTGGCGCCCAGATCCAGCCGATGTTTGCATCATGCAGCTACCCTTCTCTAAGCGTCTCTGCAGTCAAGACACCCTCAGCAATCATGCTGAGACAAGCATGGCACTGGCAGAGGGAGGCACATGTGCAGTGTATTTCACAGATGGTTCTGTCGACCCTGACAGGAAGAGAGCAGCAGCTGGACTGTGCCACAATGGTCACACAAGGCTGGTGACTCCCTGAACACTGCACGAGCCTTCATGCTGAGCTGGTAGCGATTCAGCAGGCATTGTCATATGCCCTACGATATCGACTCCGACCTGTCATACATGTTGATTCCACCTCTGCAATCAATGCCCTCTCCCATCCTCAACCACAAGACAATGTTCATCTCATCACATCGATCTTGAGCATAATGACAGCCTTAGAAGTTCAGGGTAACAGATCGACATTGAACTGGATCCCCAGCCATGCTGGCATCCGGGGAAATGAGGCGGCAGATGATGCAGCCAAGGCAGCAACAGACTATCCACATGTTGGGATTACTGTCCCCATCAGCATACGACAGACCAAACTGGTGGCTGCCAGAGCCATGAAACTTATGGGGGAGGTCTTAGGTGATACCCCATCTCAACAGTGGTACCGAGCAGCGACTCAGGGAGAACCCCCTCCATATGATAGAAGATGGTCCAGAGCGCAGTGTACCGCCATCCATCGACTTCGTTTGGGCTTTCCCACTGCCAAGATGATGGTAGACAAGGCTGAGGAGATGTGCCAGTACTGTCAGCACGTTGTCCAGCGGCCCCTAACACACTATCTTCTGGAGTGCGAAGTTACTGAGACACTCTGCAGGCAACTAGGAGTGATATTCCCTCCCGAAGAGGACCCAGTGATGACTGCAGCCACACTAGTGTACCATGGAGTCAACGAACCAGACAAGCTGTTACCTGTGATAACGACATATCCTCCTCCTCGCTAGTGTCCATAGTTAGGAGTACATACGGTGTTGTCACTTATGAGATGCTCCAGTTGAACTGACCAGAAGAGTGCTTGAACAGCATATGTCGCATCATTGTAGAAACCTTTCTCCCTCGGGAGCCAGAGACGGGTCATCGCAAGATTGAGACCCGTGCCAGGACTATGGTCTTGGCGAACATTATACATACATACATACTTCAACTCCATATTAAAGTAAAAGGACACAAGTGCAACTAATGTGACATTTTATTGAGGCAACAAATAAATAACAAAAAGGCACAATACCGTGACTGGAACGATACACAAATAACCCGCACATAAAAGAGAGAAGCTTACGACGACGTTTCGGTCCGACTTTGTCAATGGTCCAAGTCGGACCGAAACGTCGTCGTAAGCTTCTCTCTTTTATGTGCGGGTTATTTGTGTATTGTGGCAACACTTCGCTCTCCAGGAGCCTTATCAAGCCATTACAAACAATACATGGACACAGAGGGTATATAAAGGCTCTGAGTGAGGTGCAATACTAGTGAGGTACCATTTCGATGTTCACTAGTGGTAGTAGTAGTAGTAGTAGTAGTAGTAGTAGTAGTAGTAGTAGTAGTAGTAGTGACAAAAGTAATACAATATGGTAGAGCAAGAAACCTCGACACCCGCCTCAATGAACACATTTACGCATGTAGGAACGATAACTTGAACAACGCCTGTGTACAACACCGAAATTCCACCAATCATCTCATGAAATTCAGAGACGCCCAATTAGTGATCAAAGAAACTAATTTCCGCAGACGCAAGTGCCTCGAATCAGCACTGATCGCTGTTTCGAATACAATTAAACAAAACAACGGCAGCTTCACCATCTCCGAAGTCTTAGCAAGAATCCTCCTGAAAACAGTAAACCCTGCCATCACATAGTCTCTCCTGTTATACTACACAAAGCACATTACAGAGAGTGAACACTGAAACAAGCTGCCTCTTCCCAGTCTATATTTGTCCAACCTATTTTTATGTTACCCAAGTAATAGCTTTTATATCCTTTTACTCATGTACGATTTAATTGCTCTACCATATTGTATTACTTTTGTCACTACTACTACTACTACTACTACCACTAGTGAACATCGAAATGGTACCTCACTAGTATTGCACCTCACTCTGAGCCTTTATATACCCTCTGTGTCCATGTATTGTTTGTAATGGCTTGATAAAGCTCCTGAAGAGCGAAACGTTGCCACAGTAAAATGTCACATTAGTTGCACATGTGTCCTTTTACTTTACACATTGTCGGTAATTCTACCAACTTAATTATAACTCCATATTGTTTCAGACTATGGAACAGTAGTCTTCTCCAGACTGAGGGACTGACCACCTTAAAACTTCAATGGTGGACTGATTACATAGTCTTCATGTCTTTTATATCAACTTTTCTGTACTCGACTGAAGAAGCCTACTGTGTAGGCGAAACGTTTCGAAATAAAGATACCCAACTGTTGCTTAATAATATATTACTATGTTCCCCAAACAACATAACTCTCTACGTACCACTCACTAGTCTATCCTTACCTTACCTGTGGTACCTGTGCTGGGAATCTATAACAAGGAACCGCCTAACATCCTTTGTTCCCTACAAGAAATTTACTGTTAGAGTAATTACCCAATCAAGTTCCTCGGAACACACTCCCCCACTATTAAAAATTTGATTTTTACTCTCATTTCAAAACATTCACACCTGTGTATTTTATGTATATATGACACTTAGAGTGAACTTAAAAACCCAGCACTCCGAGTCTTCCTGTAGAGCTCCACAGAAAATGTAAACACAGTGCAAAAAACAAGTATTTTTATGACATACTATGTGTACGAATGACTCTATATAGGAACTATGTGTACGAATGACTCTATATAGGAACTATGTGTACGAATGACTCTATATAGGAACTATGTGTACGAATGACTCTATATAGGAACTATGTGTACGAATGACTCTATATAGGAACTATGTGTACGAATGACTCTATATAGGAACTATGTGTACGAATGACTCTATATAGGAATTATGTGTACGAATGCCTCTATATAGGAACTATGTGTACGAATGACTCTATATAGGAACTCCGGGCAAATAATGGACATTATAGGTTACTAAACTATCACCTGATTCAGAAATTTAATTAGAAAGGACTTCCCTAGTCATGCCTAAATTCTAATAAGCAAATTACGTTAAATCCTAATTTATCAACAGTAACTCTGTTTATAATAATAATAATAATAATAATAATAATAATAATAATAATAATAGTTTATTTGGACATGATACATTATTGTACAAGGAATTATAGTAGTTGGGTGTACATGTCAAAAGCCCCTTGTAGGCAGAACATTATGGGCTGGCTTAAAATTAACTTAAAATTAACTAAGCAATGATAGATTCAGTGATAAACATTACAGTAAACAGTATACAATATGAAGTACAAATGAGTAATTTAAACAAAGAAATTTGAACAGGAGTTAGGAACACACTACATAACACTTAAGATTTTATTACCAATATTAGTGAATGCGCATTTATATGTATGTTAATGAGTGGTGGTCACGTGTGAGGTCCACCCACTAAACTGTGTAGATAGAGGTAATTAATCTTAGATTATCCAGGGATGGAATGGCAGGGTCTTTGACTGGATTCAACTAATGACCTGCCTGGATAATTATTTAGTCAGACACACACACCCCTCTATTCTACACATCAATTAGCCATTATGTATGTTAAAATATTCTGGTAACAGCGAGTACAATATTATAAATTCTGATATGATGTAGACAGAATAATACATAGAATAATCCATTCTCTTGAATGCACAGTAACTCATCTAGTGACTATGTTACCTGTTTCTACACTACAAACCATTGATTTTATTCGTATATTGATCATTTTGTTGTATTATACATTGAAATGCTACAAATTTGTACAACTAACTCCTAACTCCTGTTAGGAACACTGCAAAATAGGTATATTAGTCACCTTTTACACGTGGGTTCGTGAACAAGGTAAGTCCTATTGTCGGTACGTGTACGTGTACGTGTCTCCACGTTTGTAACATAATTAGTGACTCTTAGTGTTTTTTACTGTACAAATCTAGATATGTAACCAGAAAAGGTTAGTGGCCGTCACTCCCTCAAGGATGTATTCTGGAAGACCTCGTTGTCCTCTGTGCAGAGGTCTATCAGTGACTGGTCACCATGGGTAGTCGTCCCATGCTGGTGGGTGACACAAGTGGGTGCTCACTGCTCTCATTTGCGCATACTGAGATAAAAGTAATCGTATATACTAAGATAACTAATACACATCTGACTTTAACTTAAGTATTTATAAGATAGACTAAATAGAAGTTTATTACAAGACTACAGTTAAATTATTCAACAATTAAGGTTGTAGGGATTGTAAGTTTGGGAAACAAATATGCCTATATATCATGTTACTGGCCTCTCAAACTCTCAATTTCATCACGTCTTTCACAGCATCTTACGCCCACCTTCTCCCTCTCAGGGCTTAGGGATAACAGGGAATTAAAAATTCCCCCAACTATACCATTATAAACACACCATTGTAAATAATCGCTCAGAAGTTGTAAATTAATTTTAATGTGGATTGAAATTATGCCAGTAATGATAACCAGTCACAGATTACTTGTGTACTCTTATTTGTGGAAATAAAGAATATCATTATCAGAGGAGAACACTCAGAGTTACAGAAATAATTTCAACATCTTCCATAACATAGGTGAGACTCTTGTCTTGTTAAGACAATGATGCTATCAATACTCGGCACGAGGGTCTGATATGCGGGTTAAATGGGATTTAAATTTGCTTAACACTTACACCCAAGTGCTCTTCCCATCCTATGAATCTCTATACAGTGTACTGTAAGAGTTGATAAATGACCCGCACGTAGGAGAAAAAACCTTTGACGACTTTTCGATCCATCCCGGACCATTGTCAAGTCAGAATGCGCGAGGAAAAAAACAGAAAATATGAGAAGATAGTAGTAGCAGTAGCAATAGTAACTTTTCTGCATCTGGCAAAATGGCGGCGGCGGCGGCGGCAGCAGCAGCAGGAACAACAGCAGCAGTAGCAGCAGTATTAGTAATGATAGCAATAGTTGTTGTGGAAACAGTAGCTGTATTACTGATTTGTTTTTGAATTGTTCCAGCTATTATATGGTGAGTGTTTGGTGTTTACTGTATTTGTTGAGAGATTAAAGTATCAAGATACATTACAAACAACCGTCTTACCTATTCTGATGACTTCGGATGCGCCAGCAAGGTTAAGAAGTAGCATCAGCAGCAGCAGTTTCAGCAGAGCAGAATAATGTGAGAGGTTCTTGTTGAGGAACGAGGTTCTGGCTTGATTTCTCCTGGAAGTAGAGTGAGACAGGCAGGTGTATAGGAAGGATCCGCTCTGACTGGTCGTAGGAGTAGAGTGAAGTTGGCAGATGTTTGGGAAGGCTACACTCGGGTTGCTCACATGAGAAGAATGTGGTAAACACACGTTTGAGAGTAAGTGAAACCAATCTTTGCAGCATGTTACTGTACATCTCTCAGAGATATCCATTCTAACCAGCAGGAGGAGAGCTCTTGCACGTACTGTGTCACTAGTTTACTTTCTCATGTCTCACGGGTAATTTGTAGAATTGTAATCTCGATATTCAAAGGTAAACAAAGTGTTAGTTTAGCTCCCACAACATGATAATTTATGAGTTTGTGTATAGTTTTTCTTTCTTAGTCTCATCGTACACAATCGTAATAAACTGTGAATAAAGTTTGATCAGCACATTGTATATCACACAGTATTTTGCTAATCAACATTCTCACTGAGATTAACGCGATAATTCATTTTCTGAAGTTATATAAGATTGGACAGGAAACATGACAAGCGTTTCCTGACGCAGGTCAGGAGATTTTGGTCATCTGATCGACGCCTTCCACTAGCTTACCAGTCCACTCTATGGAAAAATAAGATAATTATATCCAAAGTGTTATAATATTCTTTTTCTCCTTGATTTCAAAATGAGTTTTTCAGATGATTTCAAAAACTTACAATATTTTAAACGTTGAATGTAGACTATATTCTCTATTTTCAAATTTTGCTCTAATATTATATGTTAATTATCTACTAATTCTCAAAAAAAAAAAAATCAGCTAGCAAAGTAGAGCTGTTTGACGAGATTTTATAAATGTTTCAAGGCTCAACTGACATTGAGATTATGTAAACATTCCGACCAATTCATCTTTCGAGTTTCTGTCTCCATCTGGACTATTGTTGAGCATCGACAAGCGTTCGTTACACTTTTGTTGGGTTTTCATAAATACATACCTTAGTTAACAAGAATTCTTGGTGGAGATGAGTTTCTTGATGGCACACAAGAGCACTAGATAACAAGAGCAATCACAGTAAGAGTACTCGATAGCAAGAGCACTCACAGTAAGAGTACTCGATAGCAATAGCACTCACAGTAAGAGTACTCGATAGCAAGAGCACTCACAGTAAGAGTACTCGACAGCAAGAGCACTCACAGTAAGAGTACTCGACAGCAAGAGCACTCACAGTAAGAGTACTCGATAGCACGCCACCTGCAGAGAGTAAAAAAGACAGTATATTTAATATAGGGAAAATGACTGAGTACAATATTTAGATTATTAAATGAGTTAAGACGGAGTGAAGGAACAATGAGTTTGGTGTAAGAGTAACATATGTTACTTACCCTGAAGGAAATACTATTGCTGTTTTATACACTGTAATATCTCCATCCATTACTTCCACTGTAATATCTCCAACCATTACTTTCACTGTAATATCTCCAACCATTACTTTCCCTGTAATATCTCCAACCATTACTTTCACTGTAATATCTCCAACCATTACTTTCCCTGTAATATCTCCAACCATTACTTACGCTGTAATATCTCCAACCATTACTTTCACTGAAACATTTCCAACCATTACTTACACTGTAATATATCCAACCATTACTTTCACTGTAATATCTCCAACCATTACTTAAACTGTAATATCTCCAACCATTATTTTCACTGTAATATCTCCACTGTAATATCTCCAACCATTACTTTTACTGTAATATCTCCAACCATTACTTTTACTGTAATATCTCCAACCATTATTTTCACTGTAATATCTCCACTGTAATATCTCCAACCATTACTTTTACTGTAATATCTCCAACCATTACTTTCACTGTAATATCTCCAACCATTACTTTCACTGTAATATCTCCAACCATTACTTTTACTGTAATATCTCCAACCATTACTTTCACTGTAATATCTCCAACCATTACTTTTACTGTAATATCTCCAACCATTACTTTTACTGTAATATCTCCAACCATTACTTTCACTGTAATATCTCCAACCATTACTTTCACTGTAATATCTCCAACCATTACTTTCACTGTAATATCTCCAACCATTACTTTTACTGTAATATCTCCAACCATTACTTTCACTGTAATATCTCCAACCATTACTTTCACTGTAATATCTCCAACCATTACTTTCACTGTAATATCTCCAACCATTACTTTCACTGTAATATCTCCAACCATTACTTTTACTGTAATATCTCCAACCATTACTTTCACGGTATGTGAAGACTTACTCAGCCCTGTAACAACTTCAGTAAGTATTACCAAGGTTGGCTCCTCCTCAGGAAAATTAATGAATAAAAAAAGAATAATGACAGTCAAATATAAACACTTTATTATTTAGAAATGAAAATATAAAAAAAATATGAATTTTTGTCCTACTTGAAAGAGAAATGAAAAATGAAATATAAAAATAATATCTGAATTCAGCGCTAATATATACAGTTAGATTGGGATGTCCGATGTTGTTGACACCGCGGGTTGTAGAAATTGTAGCCGTTTTTTTTTTGACAACCCAACGACAAGTTCTTCACAGAGTCTCTTTTAGTCCGTTTAAAACAGGTCTTTCACCACAATACATTAAATATGGTGAATAAAAGAACACATTATCAGTTCTTACTCAAAATAGATATTATCAACTCCCATTGTCATATACATTACATCCAATGTAACTATGTTAAGTAAGATTACACAAGATAACATAACAATATTCATCATTATTATTATAACCAAGGAAAACCCAAACCTACAATCTGCATTATTTTTTCCACTTTGTTATTTATATATTATTAATCCACATAACCTTCAAACCCTCCTTTACAATACTCATCATTGCCAGTGCCGACACAGCTGACACTTCTACCCCCCCCCTCCCCCCGTATGTACAGTCCCCATTCTAAATAACATACATTAATTTCCCTAATGAATGGCCATTGAAAACAATTTCTACTAAAATAACCCAACCCAGCAGACTTCCAAACAAAAACAGTCAGGGTCATTATAAGACATGTAGGAACGAGTCCTGCAGTCATATATGTATACATATACGCATGCATATACACATACGTGTATGTGCACTTATTCATAAGAACCAACTAAATCATACATAGAAATAAATCGCTAAATGACTTGTCTGCAAATAAACTAAATATTACAATTTATGATAGAACTATACCAAAGACATTGGTTCCCCCAAACACCCTACTCATACACAAAGTTAATGTTACTGATTAACACAATATATAATAGGACCTTCCATACAAAATAAGGGGATATATAAACCCCATCAAATACTTATATATTTTCGTACATAGTGCATAATGTACATATTCAATACAATAATAAAAAAAGAGGTGTATGACAAGGCTAAATCTATCTTCAGATTAAAAATATATAAGACATAACCTCACATTTTACATATAAATATAAACCTCCTATATAAAATGATTCTTATAACAATAAGGGAAAAAACCGAAAATCACATAACTTTTGACTCTGTGATTTTACAAAAATTCATAAGGTCTACATACTCCTACAATAAACTTTACCCACATCAACCACCGTGCAAACCAATCAACCATACCTCACCAGGCTTCCAATCACACCAAGAGGGCGCACCACTGAAGAGACCAACCCCTTGCCTCTCACCCCATACTCAAACGGAGTAAACGTTCAACAGTAAGTCCACGATATCCCTCCGGAAAACTAATTACCCACCTTCCCCCATATAATTGTTTGTTCCTACATGCTGTCCTATAAAAACTCGCCGCCAGCGCTTTTATCCTAATGTTCCCCTCCACCTCCCTCATCCCCCAAGAAACATACAAGTAATCAACTATTACATATCTGATAGCCCTTCCCACCTCTTTGGGTACCCCTTCCATATCTAACATTAAAGCCCTAAGGGGTGATATCTTTCCCCCCCCCAATAAAAAGAAAACCCTCTTCAACCACAATCTTACCACCTCCAATGCAGAACAGAAATATACTACATGAAAAGCCGTTTCAACTTCCCCACAAAAAGCGCATGACGCCTCTTTCACAAAACCCATTCGTCTTAGCACCTCTTTCGATGCTAACGTCCCCATAAGAAATCTATATACTAATTCCCTCGCTCTTGCCGGTATTCTTAATTTACTAAATTCCACCCATATCACTCTCCAATCATATGTGGGATACACTGCCATCCCTTGCATTAATTCCTGACGACGGCCCACACCCACTAACCGTTTTACCTTGAGTTTTTTAACATTGCATACCTTTAACATAAACCGCAACATGTCTTCACACTCCACTAAGTCCCTGCCACCCCACCATTTGCGGATATCCCCCATCACCTCCCCCACCCGAAGACCCCTTTCCCCCGCTGCCCGAATATACCTCTGCTTCACATATAGCGCCTTCACCCTAGACCCTAATGCAATCAATCCCAGTCCTCCCTGCCTTACCGCAGTCATTACTACATCTTTGCCCAACCACGCCCTCCCATAGCCCCACACATACCTTAAGACCCTTCTTTGCATTTCCATAATATCCTGACTTCTTAATGGGTAAATTTCCGCCACTCCCCACACCTTACTATAAATCAGCGTATTTACCACCACAACCCTTTGATGCAAGGTTACATCCCCGGCCCTTAGACCCCTCAGCCTACTCAAAGCTCTGTCCATTACCATTTCTGAATTAACCCTCCTGCTCTCCTGTGCATCTGCCAAAAACAAAATCCCACAAATCTTTAGCCTATCTACAGTTATCCAACCAAACTCCTCCCCCAAGGTCCCTCCTACCCAAGCGCCTACCTCCAACAACCGTGATTTCTGCTTATTAACTCTCATCCCAGTAGCATTCCCAAAAATCTCAATTACCCTTCCCACTTTTCTTAAATCTTCAATCTCATTAAGTAAAACAGTTGTATCATCTACATAACCAACAATATTCCCACAATATCCTCCACTCTCCCCCAACCTTCCCATCCCACCATCAACCAGAACATAGAAAGGGTTCTGCATACATGCAAAGAGTATTTGGGAGAGTGGACACCCCTGCCTTAAACCCCTTCCCATGCTTACTGAACTACCCAACCTCCCATTTACCTGTACTCTCATTGATGCATTCTCATACAAAGTCCTCACCCATCCAACCACCCTCCCTCCAAAACCCATTCTCACCATACTCTCAATCAAAAATTCCCTATCCACATAATCATAAGCTTTCTCCCAATCCAGACCTAGAATACCTCCCTTATTACTACCCTCAAGGAAATCCCGAATACGACCATGACCTACCCGCATACTCCTCCCCGGGATACCAAACTGTCCCCCATGTATCACCGACCCCATGACCTTCTTCAGTCTATTACCCAAAATTTTCGCAAAAACCTTGTAATCAGCGCACATCAAAGATATTGCACGGTAAGCACTCAACTCTCTACCCCCCCCCCTTCTTTGGCACCAAAACTATGACACCCGTACTTTGCGATATGCCCAACTTCCCACTAGTTAACATATGGTCCAATAGCCTAACAAAACACTGCCTAATACACCCCCAATGTGCTCTATAAAAATCATTTGGTATACCGTCTATCCCTGGTGTTTTCCCGGTACTCATCCCGAAAACTGCCTCTTCCACCTCAACCTCACTTATACCAACCTCCAACCCCACTCTATCCTGCTCACTTAAAACGCTATGGAACCCCCCTTCAAAAAAACCCTCCCAGGAACCCCCCTCCCTCCAACTCCATTTCTCTCTAAACCAACTATCAGCATAGAGACTCATACTTTCCGTATTGGATAGGACTCGACCCACTGGATACCCTCCCACCCCAGGGCTTGTCTCCAATTGTAGAATGGTGGTTACACTCTGTCGGTCCCGAAATTTACGTAAAACATACCCAGACGGTTTATCACCCCACAAAACATCCTCTAACCCCGCCCTAACCCTAATTGCATCAAACCTATCATTGTGTAATTCAGCTATTCTACTCCGCAGTCTGTCCATATCATCCCTCCTACCACCTCCCCCAACATAACAATCTTGCAACTGTCCCTCCAGATAATTTTGCAACCCAAAACGCCACCTCGCCTCCTCTCGTCCCCTAGCCTTAAAAAAATTCGCTATTCCAGGTTTTGCCTGCATTTCCCACCAATCTAACAGATCTATCTCCCTGTTCCTAGCCTCCCAAAAAGGCAACCACCAATCACTGAAAAAAGGCCCCTCCCCCTCCTCCTTAAGAAGCCTTACATTTAATTTCCAGTACCCAGAATAAATACGCACCACTCCATCCCACATCAAATCTGCTATTACCGCTCTGTGATCAGAAAACCCCACATCGAAGGTTTGCACCCTCACAACATCTATACCCTGCTTAATATAAATTCTGTCTAATCGCGCTTCATATCCCCTACGGACGAACGTATGCTCCACTAGGTAACCCCCCCTCCCCACCACATCAACAACCCCAATATCTCGCAATACATCCCTCAGCACACTCAGCACACAACCCGCCCCTCTCGGTTCGACATCACCACTCCTAATCACACAATTCCAATCACCTCCTATTACTGTTATAGCAGGCAAACCTCTCAAGTGATACAGCAATACCTCTCTGACAAAATCTACTTTTACCCTGATATTACTAGTTGCTGGCATGTAAACTCCCACGAAACTAACTCGACTCTCACCCCAGACGCCATCCACCCTCACGATCCTCCCACCCCCCCCCCCCCTCTTCCCAACCGATGACACGCAAGGGGCTGGTCTCCTTTACCGCAACTGCTACCCCACCTTTCAATTGCAAACCACTGGTTACATACATCCGATATCCTTTCACCCTCAACACACTACCAGCCCTGTGATTATGCTCTTGCAAAAAGCATATGTCAACATCAAACCGCCTTAAAAACCACTCCAACCAAACTTTCTTGACCTCAGTCTTAAGTCCATTAACATTAAGCGTGACACATCTGAAAATTACAGAAGGGGCGGCTTTCCCCTATGCCTCTGGGATTTACCCACTGCACTTTTCATATTACGTGTTCCTTTGCCACTCGAGTTTTCCTGTGCAATCACTTCCCCCCTCCCTTTCCCAATTTGCAACTCAGGCACACCTCTACCACTATGTGTCCTCGGCTCCACAACCGCTGCCCATGACTTCTTCCCCGGCCTCTGCCCTGGGGTAATGACCTCATCTATCTCTGATGCCGCAGTTCGTTTCCTAGAACTCACACTTACACACATATCACCCTCAGACAATTCCTCCTGGTGTACCTCCACGGCCACCACATGCTCCCGCCCAATCTTACTCAAGTCTTCCTCAACAATTTGTTGTCCCTCCAAAGTTCCAGCTTCACATGAACTGAGGACACCTTTTGCACAGGGTTCCTCCTCATCCAAAAAATCCTTGATCACATCTGCCAATAACCCATCCTGGGTTGAAGCTTCCTGGACGAAAGTCTCCTCAGATGTCACCTTCAACTCCCCCGACGCCCCTGGGAGAGTGACACATGTCTCCGCCGCCGCCACCTCCCGGTCGACCTCTTCGCTCCAGAGGTCATTCCTCCGGCCTCCCGAGGCATCAGAGCCAGGCACCAAATTACACGACTGTTGAATCACAATTGGAGTGTCGAGAATTCGAGAAGCCCGCCTCCTAGGACACTGGGCTGCCATGTGCTCATAAGAGCTACATAGACGACATGTTTTCCTTTGCCCAGCATAGTACACATAAACCTGTGTTCTACAACCGATCATCGTAACATAGGATGGTATAGGCCTTGTTAAGGTCATTTTAAGGGTGTAAGAACCTTCCGGCATTCCTTCATATGGACCATCCCTCCACACCCCCATTGTTGCAGAATGCACTGTCCCATAACTTCGAAAAAACTCCTGCAGGCCATAAGCCGTAGCCTCGAAGGGTACATTCCGTACCTTCACCCATGTGAAGTACTTAGAGACGTCATGTAACACAACATCCATCGTTGAATTCACACTCATGCGTTGTTCCTGGTAATGCTCGACAATTCTTGTGTAGTAATCGACTCGTAGAAATTTCACAAAGATTCTTGTTAAACCATTAAGGGCGACGCCATACAATTCCTCGTTGGGAATACCATATGTATCCCTGATGATGTTAGGGAGAAGGACGTTCATCGTATCTCCACTTAACGTACCACGAACCAGCTCTATGCAGATAGTATTCACTCTCCGTACTGTATGTTCCGCCATGTTGATATCCCAATGAGCAGCGCACGTCCTCACTACTCAATGGTTGTTGCTGAACTAAGGTAGCTCGCCTGAAGACAGCAGAGGGGTGCCGAGACAACCTCACTCCACCGTGGTCAGGCAGCGAATGTAATACCAACCATTACTTTCACTGTAATATCTCCAACCATTACTTTCGCTGTAATATCTCCAACCATTACTTTCACTGTAATATCTCCAACCATTACTTTCGCTGTAATATCTCCAACCATTACTTTCACTGTAATATCTCCAACCATTACTTTCACTGTAATATCTCCAACCATTACTTTCACTGTAATATCTCCAACCATTACTTTCACTGTAATATCTCCAACCATTACTTTCACTGTAATATCTCCAACCATTACTTTCACTGTAATATCTCCAACCATTACTTTCGCTGTAATATCTCCAACCATTACTTTCACTGTAATATCTCCAACCATTACTTTCACTGTAATGTCTCCAACCATTACTTTCACTGTAATATCTCCAACCATTACTTTCACTGTAATATCTCCAACCATTACTTTCACTGTAATATCTCCAACCATTACTTTCACTGTAATATCTCCAACCATTACTTTCACTGTAATATCTCCAACCATTACTTTCACTGTAATATCTCCAACCATTACTTTCACTGTAATATCTCCAACCATTACTTTCGCTGTAATATCTCCAAACATTACTTTCACTGTAATATCTCCAACCATTACTTTCACTGTAATATCTCCAACCATTACTTTCGCTTTAATATCTCCAACCATTACTTTCACTGTAATATCTCCAACCATTACTTTCACTGTAATATCTCCAACCATTACTTTCACTGTAATATCTCCAACCATTACTTTCACTGTAATATCTCCAACCAATACTTTCACTGTAATATCTCCAACCAATACTTTCACTGTAATATCTCCAACCATTACTTTCATTGTAATATCTCCAACCATTACTTTCACTGTAATATCTCCAACCATTACTTTCACTGTAATATCTCCAACCAATACTTTCACTGTAATATCTCCAACCATTACTTTCACTGTAATATCTCCAACCATTACTTTCACTGTAATATCTCCAACCATTACTTTCACTATAATATCTCCAACCATTACTTTCACTGTAATATCTCCAACCATTACTTTCACTATAATATCTCCAACCATTACTTTCACTGTAATATCTCCAACCATTACTTTCACTATAATATCTCCAACCATTACTTTCACTGTAATATCTCCAACCATTACTTTCACTATAATATCTCCAACCATTACTTTCACTGTAATATCTCCAACCATTACTTTCACTATAATATCTCCAACCATTACTTTCACTGTAATATCTCCAACCATTACTTTCACTATAATATCTCCAACCATTACTTTCACTGTAATATCTCCAACCATTACTTTCACTGTAATATCTCCATCATTTTCGGTAGGACAAATAATAGAAATAAGGAAAAATATTCTTGTAAAATAAAATAGAAAAAGAAATTAAAGTCTGAAATCACGATATTATTGTCATTAACAATTACTTGTTTGTGAGTTAATAACTTCACAAAATTACCAGCATACAATATATTTTTTTTCAGTTTTTTTCAGTAATAACTAATATGATAAATTTAATAAATTTATTTACAACAGCGTGTTGGCTAAAATAAACAGAAAATTAGTGCTCAAACAATATAATTATTTTTCATTATTCTAATAAAATCGTAAAAGAAAAAAATCCAATTCGTAAATTTTATATCAGTCAGTTAACAAAAGTCACGAATATATATAATCCTCTTGTAAATACTGTGATTGTTAATGAAGAGTATATACAATCTTCTTGTAAATACTGTGATTGTTAATGAAGAGTATATACAATCTTCTTGTATATACTGTGATTGTTAATGAAGAGTATATACAATCTTCTTGTAAATACTGTGATTGTTAATGAAGAGTATATACAATCTTCTTGTAAATACTGTGATTGTTAATGAAGAGTATATACAATCTTCTTGTATATACTGTGATTGTTAATGAAGAGTATATACAATCTTCTTGTATATACTGTGATTGTTAATGAAGAGTATATACAATCTTCTTGTATATACTGTGATTGTTAATGAAGAGTATATACAATCTTCTTGTATATACTGTGATTGTTAATGAAGAGTATATACAATCTTCTTGTATATACTGTGATTGTTAATGAAGAGTATATACAATCTTCTTGTATATACTGTGATTGTTAATGAAGAGTATATACAATCTTCTTGTATATACTGTGATTGTTAATGAAGAGTATATACAATCTTCTTGTATATACTGTGATTGTTAATGAAGAGTATATACAATCTTCTTGTATATACTGTGATTGTTAATGAAGAGTATATACAATCTTCTTGTATATACTGTGATTGTTAATGAAGAGTGTATACAATCTTCTTGTATATACTGTGATTGTTAATGAAGAGTGTATACAATCTTCTTGTATATACTGTGATTGTTAATGAAGAGTATATACAATCTTCTTGTATATACTGTGATTGTTAATGAAGAGTATATACAATCTTCTTGTATATACTGTGATTGTTAATGAAGAGTATATAGAATCTTCTTGTATATACTGTGATTGTTAATGAAGAGTATATACAATCTTCTTGTATATACTGTGATTGTTAATGAAGAGTATATACAATCTTCTTGTATATACTGTGATTGTTAATGAAGAGTATATACAATCTTCTTGTATATACTGTGATTGTTAATGAAGAGTATATACAATCTTCTTGTATATACTGTGATTGTTAATGAAGAGTATATACAATCTTCTTGTATATACTGTGATTGTTAATGAAGAGTATATACAATCTTCTTGTATATACTGTGATTGTTAATGAAGAGTATATACAATCTTCTTGTATATACTGTGATTGTTAATGAAGAGTATATACAATCTTCTTGTATATACTGTGATTGTTAATGAAGAGTATATACAATCTTCTTGTATATACTGTGATTGTTAATGAAGAGTATATACAATCTTCTTGTATATACTGTGATTGTTAATGAAGAGTATATACAATCTTCTTGTATATACTGTGATTGTTAATGAAGAGTATATACAATCTTCTTGTAAATACTGTGATTGTTAATGAAGAGTATATACAATCTTCTTGTATATACTGTGATTGTTAATGAAGAGGAGTACATACAATTCTGTTGTATATACTGTGGTTTTTAATCAATAGGGATATACAGTCATTTTGTAAATAATGTGGTATTTAATGAAGAGGAATTTACACTATCCTCTCTTGAAAACTATGGTTTTTAATGAAGAGATAAAAAGTCCTCTTAAAAAAGGCATTTTTCCAGAATGGTAGAAGCATTGTATGACCCGTAATGCTTTATCACTTAATTATAATAACAATAATTCATAAATTAGTGAAACAGGTTAATATCTCAAAACTAATAGAGTTGGATCACATCTGATAATAACGAATTCACAAAAAGACGATCAGATATAAATGCCAACTATATTTCTTCAACAATGGCATAGAAGGGTAACATCCTGCACAAGACTCTATCATGCTTGCAACTGTTGCAGACTGTAGCACCTCAACAGGCCAGTGGAAACTTATCACCGGCTTGAGTGACTGTGTCTATGTTGACTGTGTAGCTGGTTAATGGTCAGACCAGGACTGAAACGTTGTTACAAGTGTCAGTCTCTTATGTCCGGGTTATTTGTGTGCTCAGACATAATGATATTATCTAATTGTTCTCATGAGACATGGCCAAGCACCTTAATTGATGTTACTACGCTTGGCCAATTACCTTAATTACTCTCTAGACACATGGCCAAGCACTTAAATTGTTGAATATTAAAATGGTACAAAATACCGACAGGTTGTTAGGTAAGACATGTGCAAAAGTTAGGTATCTTTATTTCGAAACGTTCCTCCTACACAGTAGGCTTCTTCAGTCGAGTACAGAAAAGTTGATAGAAGAGACGTGAAGATGATGTAATCAGTCCGTCACCCTTGAAGTTTTGAGGTGGTCAGTCCCTCAGTCTGGAGAAGAGTATTGTTCCATAGTCTGAGACAATATGGAGTTGAAGTGACAGGATGGAGCCTTATATAACGCCAGGAGGTGAGACGTAGGCCACTAGTAGAGGTAAGAATGTTGTTGGAAGGTCACGTCCCTCTCAAATCCAGTCATTCTCACTAGTAGAAGTTGTCTAGGTTGTTTTCTGTTCTGTGCCAAGATACCATTGTTTAGCAGTGTCTGACTTCAAGGGTGATGGACTGATTACATCGTCTTCACGTCTCTTCTATCAACTTTTCTGTACTCGAATGAAGAAGCCTACTGTGTAGGCGAAACGTTTCGAAATAAAGATACCTAACTGTTGCATATGTGTCTTACCTAACAACACTTAAATTGTTGTTACTAAGCTTGGCCAAGCACTTAAATGATGCTACTACACCTTTTTTTTACACAGGGTTTGACAAGGTTAGATTAAGGATCCCTAGCTTTAATGACAAGCTATTTACAGGTTAAGGATTCCTAACTTTATAGACAAGCTTAAAGATGTTACCTACATCAGCTCATTTGAAAGCATTTACCATATATTTTTGCTATTGTTATGAAACATACAAATAGGGAACAGTATGAAGTTGGAGCCATTTGGCCTAGTACTTTCATTGATCTTACGACGCTTGGCCAGGCACCTTAATTGCTGTCATGACACATGGCCAAGAACCTTAATTGATGTTACTACGCTTGGCCAAGCACCTTAATTGATCTTATGACCCATGGATGTGGGATACTTTATTATTGATTCTGGGATACTTTATTGTTGATCCTGGTTTTAAGGAAATGCTAAAAGCTAAGTCAAAGAGTAAATAATGAACTGTAATTGGACTTAACTTGAAAGACAGCTTTCACCTACACAGCCGTCCCTGTAGGTGATGTCTTGGGAAGCTGTCGTATGCACTACCTAAGGGCTGTATGAAAAAATTTTTTATATAAGTATTATTACCCTTAGGGGGTGTTGTGTCAGTATTTGAATAACTGAATACTGACGATACATACTGGTGTGAACTCGATGGCCCTCGGATCACCAGGTATTGGTAAGTCAAATAAAACATGAATGGATATCCGCTGTGCAGCCAACCTACCCCTATCATGTATATCAGACGCACCTGGGTATTTGTAGCTGACCCATAGCTGCACCCGGTTATCTGTTGTTTGAAGCAGACATATTCTTTGAAGAATGTCAGATCACAACATTCGTTATTTCACACTGTTCATCACGTATTGTTTATTATTCACAATCTTATCACTAAAGAAGCTGACCACACTTCTCTGTAAGTGTTTTGGTGTGTTCTTTGAGACTCTTTTATGCAAACAAATACTCAGATCAGTGTTCTTTGTGCCTCTCGCCACACTTTACTTGCCCCCAGCACATAAAGAAAGAGCTGACATAGCGTATTTCCCTTCCTTACCAAACTTCCACCTTAAAGTAATGCAAAATGCTTGATTCTTGCTGTCTGGGCATAGACAACAATGTACACTATCTTTAACATGGTAATAAAGTGGGTGCAGGATTTTCCTTAATTGTCCTGCTAAGGTAAGAGAAAGATTGTCTCTCATTAAACTACACTGTTTGCAACACTGGTCTCTTGCAAGGAGCCGCATGACCGTGACACACACTCGTACTACATCTGGAATCAATTAAAAAGTTGATACAGAGATGCAGAAGCAAGAAAGGGGCTGAAGGGGGCTGATACTCCCTCCTGGAAGAAAATTTCTCCACACTGGAGGGCGGCGGAGGTTCGCTGCAGGTGAACTATTCATCACTTAACATTAATTTGATTTTCTCACTCGCCACCACTGATGCTTGTCTTTTCTGAACAGCTTCAGTCTGTGTGGTTTCTGGAGAATCATTAATTTTTGTTTTCAACACTGTATAATTCTAACGGCACTAGTTAATTTATTGTCCGCTTATTCACTTCACATTTGCTCAAAGCCTCAACTGTCTTGATTGTCCCATTTGCATCAGTGTTATGCAGGGTTCTGCATGACATCGTAATGTACATATAGTGGAGAAGTGTGCCATAATAAAATGAATGTTATAATTGTAGAGAATAATTTTATAATTCATAACAAAAGGCCATTGTGACCTCGGACCATCATTGTCAATAATCACTATATCACCAGGTTTTTAATGACTTATGATTTTCAGGAACACCAGCTCCATAGAAGTGTTCTCTCAATGAGGTGAGATAGTCTTCTCGCCTAATTTTCTCCCAACGTTCAATCGCTTTATTAAGGTGTTTGAATTTACGTCTGAGTTGCTCAGGTTCGAAATAAGTAGGATCCTCTATTAGTTCTTCATCATTCATGGAAGGAACAGGTTCGAGCCTTCTGCCATGAAGTAAATGAGATGGACTTAACACTTCTAAATTGTCCAGATCATCGGTAACATAAGTTAGAGGTCTGTTGTTGACTCTATTTTCTATTTCAGTCACAACTGTACGGAATTCTTCTAAGTCTATTCTCTGACGATGAAGAGTCTTCCTTAAACAACGTTTTACAATGTCGATCATTCTTTCATAAAATCCGCCGTGCCATGGAGATTTAGGAGGAATGTATCTCCAACGATAACTGCGTTGATTCAGCATCTGTTGTACTTCTGGTTGATCAAAGATCTTGCTTATATAAGCAGCACCAGCAACAAAGTTCGTTGCATTATCTGAAATCATCAGTCTGGGACATGCCCTTCTGGCTGCAAACCTTCTGAATAATTTGATAAAGGTTTCAGCAGACATGTCAGTGGCTACTTCTAGATGTACTGCTCTAGTTGTAGCACAAGTGAACAAACAGATGTACACCTTGATGGGAACTTTGTCAACTGTTTTGGTTAAAATTATTGGTCCAGTGTAATCTACACCTGTCACTTCAAATGGAGTGATATGACAAACTCTTTCATAGGGATATGGAGGTGGACCTGGATACTGACATACTCGCATATCATAGTGACGACAAGTAATACAGTTCCTTATTTGTTTTTTCACACTTTGTCTACCTTGAGGTACACAAATAACCCACACATAAAAGAGAGAAGCTTACGACGACGTTTCGGTCCGATTAGGACCATTGACCGTTCCAGTCACGGTATTGTGCCTTTTTTTGTTATCTACCTTGAGGTATCCAGTAGGATTGTGGTATATGACAAAGTGTGTCAGCTACCCCACCATGTAACACGTTACTGTGGGCGTTTTGCACAATCAGTTTTGTTAGCCAATGATTCTTGGGGATCAATATTGGATGTATGGCTTCTTTGGGTAGTGAAGAATTATGAATTCTTCCTCGACATCTTATAATCTTTTCTGAGTCGAGATAAAGTCCTAAAGAATTAATCATAACAGGTTTCTTTGGGGATTTATCTTGTGTTTCTAGAAATTTATATTCTGTAGAGAAAACATCTTTCTGTATTAGTTTCACCCAGTATTTAATGGGTTCAAGACATTCATAATTAGGTTTTATTCCTTTAATGAATTTATGGACAAGAGCTGTAACTTTTAAGAATTTACCCAAAGATGAGTATTTAGATCCATCAATGACTGTTTGTGTGTCTGCAGTATTTACACAGATTATTTCTGCTATTTTCAAGCAGACTGTTTCTTCTGGCATAATGTGAGCTTTTTTCTGAGGTCAGTCATTTTCATTAGAGAGCCAGTTCGGTCCGTGGAACCATAATTTATTATCCACAAATTTCTTGAGTGGGACACCACGTGACAACATGTCAGCTGGATTCTCTTGGGTAGAGACGTGGAGAAAGAGATAATCTCTCTGCATCTCTTTTATTTCTACTACTCAATTTGTACATAGACCAACTTACTCTTATTATTTCTTAACCACTGGAGAACTGCTTCATTATCACTCCAGATTACGGTTCTTTCAATAGTGAGATGATCAAGTACTTTGTTGAGATAGACAGCTAATTTTGTACCTACATAGAGTGCTGTCAGTTTCAATTGTGGTACTGTTCTGACCTTCAAGGGTGCTACCCTGGCCTTTGAAGTAATTAGTGTACTTCCTTCAGCATTACTCATGTAAGCTACAGCGCCATAACCTCTGGTTGACGCATCACAGAACACATGTAATGTGCACTTGTTTTCCTCTTGACCTATTTGTCTGGGAAATTTAACTTGATGAAGTTGTTTAAACTCCTTGGATATTTCATCCCATTCTTGACTCATTTCTAGAGGCAAGTTCTCGTCCCATCCAATTTTGAGCTTCCATGCATCTTGCATAAGATGCATGATGATAGATTATAGAGGTATGGGTGTTTGTGGGAAACAATCAGGCTGCAGCATTAGGGTTAAAAACAGCAGTTATTACCGGGATACCCCAGGGATATGTTTAATAGACAATATTCAAAATAAAGCTGCTAGTAATGGCAAATCAATTGATCAACAAAGAGAGATAGTAGAGGGCAACGAGTGACTAGCTCCCTTAAGGTTTACTATACAAATAGTAGGAGTCTAAGAAATAAGATAGATAAGCTAAAATTACTTGCAAGTGTAGGTAATATAGACATTATTGGTATAACAGAGACCTGGTTCAACCTGAAAGATAGAGAAATGCCTTCTGAATGCAGCATACAGGGTTATAAACTATTCCTCACTGATAGGGTCAACAGGAAGGGTGGTGGTGTGGCGATGTATGTCAGAGAAAATTTAAATTGTTGTCTTACACATGATATAAGATAAGAAACACCGAACACAGAATCGGTTTGGCTTCAGTTTCTCGAGGGTCGTGACAAATTAATTTTGGATGTGATTTATAGACCCCCAAACCTTGACAGGGAGTGCAATAAGCTGTTATGGGACGAAATTCATAAGGCATCTAGATATGAAAATGTTGTGATAATGGGAGATTTTAACTTTAGACAAATTGATTGGAACAGTATGACAGGAAATCTTGAGTCTAGTGACTTTCTTGATACGGTTCAGGATTGCTTTTTAGAACAGGTTGTGATAGAACCAACTAGAGGAAACAATCTGCTTGATTTGGTTCTTTCCAACAAATATTCACTAATTAATAATCTTGAGGTTAATGATGAGCTTGGGGAAAGTGATCACAAATCACTTAGTTTCAATATATCATGGAATTAGCCAGATAACTGCAATCAAGTCTCTGTCCCAGATTTTCGCTTGGCCTACTTCATGGGACTGAAAAATTACTTGGGTGGGCTAAATTGGGATGTCCTAACTATGGGTCAGGTAGGTGATCTTGGTTGCCAATATGACGTTTTTCAGAGCATAGTTCGAGCTGCCCAGTTAACTTTTGTTCCGAGTAGGGAAATTAGATCTAACAAAAATGATCACAAATGGATGAACAATAGATTAAAACAACTCATTGGTCAAAAGAGAGGCATATATAGGCGTATCAAAAGAGAGGATGGCAGTTAAGAAATCAATATATTCAATTAAAGAGAGAAATAAAAAAAAGGAAGAAGAAAAGCATAAAGAGATTATGAGGCTAAGGCCACAAGGGATTCAAAGACTAACCCAAAAGGGTTCTTTCAGGTATACAGAAGTAAGATTAGGGACAAGATTGGCCCACTTAAGAGTAACTCTGGTCAGATCACTGACAGTGATAAGGATATGTGTGAAATTCTAAATAACTACTTCCTCTCAGTTTTCACCCACGAAAATACTAGCGATATTCCTGAAATAATAGATTACGTAGAACAGGATGATAATAAACTATGTACGATTGCGGTAACTAGTGACATGGTTCTCAGACAAATAGAGAAACTAAAACCTAACAAATCCCCAGGTCCTGATGAACTGTTTGCAAGGGTGTTAAAAGAATGTAAAGAGGAACTTAGCATACCTTTGGCTACCTTTGACACATCGCTACAAACTGGCATAGTGCCTGATAAGTGGAAAATGGCAAATGTAATACCTATTTACAAGGCAGGTGACAGGTCCTTGGCTTTGAACTATAGACCAATAAGTTTTACCTCCATAGTGGGAAAATTTATGGAATCAATAATTGCCGAAGCAATTCGTAGCCACCTTGACAGGCACAGATTGATTAATGATTCTCAACACGGTTTTACAAAGGGGCGTTCCTGTCTTACGAATTTACTAACTTTTTTCACTAAGGTGTTTGAGGAGGTAGATCATGGTAATGAATATGATATTGTGTATATGGACTTCAGAAAGCATTCGATAGAGTTCCACACTAGAGGCTATTGAGGAAACTTAGGGCACACGGAATAGGAGGAGAAATTTTTTCCTGGGTAGAGGCATGGCTGACAAATAGACAGCAGAGAGTTTTCATAAATGGGGAGAAATCAGAATGGGGGCACGTCACAAGCGGTGTTCCTCAGGGGTCAGTGTTGGGCCCGTTGTTGTTCACAATTTACATAAACGACATAGATGAGGGAATAAATAGCGACATAAGCAAATTTGCTGATGACACCAAAATAGGCCGTCCAATTCATTCTAATGAGGACATTAGAGCACTCCAAGATGATTTGAATAGACTGACGCAATGGTCGGAGAAGTGGCAGATGCAGTTTAATATTGACAAATGCAAAGTTCTAAATGTTGGACAGTTAAATAACCATGCCACATATAAACTAAATAATGTAGATCTTAATACTACCGATTGCGAAAAGGATTTAGGAGTTGTGGTTAGCAGTAACCTAAAACCAAGACAACAGTGCATTAGTGTTCGCAATAAAGCTAACAGAATTATTGGCTTCATATCTAAAAGTATAAATAATAGAAGTGCTCAGGTTGTTCTTCAACTCTATATATCCTTGGTTAGGCCTCATTTAGACTATGCTGCTCAGTTCTGGTCACCGTATTGCAGAATGGATATAAATGCTCTGGAAAACGTTTAAAGGAGGATGACAAAGGTGATCCCTTGTATCAGAAATCTTCCCTATGAGAATAGACTGAAGGCCCTGAATCTGCACTCTCTCGAAAGACGTAGAATTAGGGGGATATGATCGAGGTGTATAAATGGAAAACAGGAATAAATAAAGGAGATGTAAATAGTGGGCTGAAAATTTCCAGCCAAGACAGGACTCGCAGCAATGGTTTCAAGTTGGAAAAATTCAGATTCAGGAAGGATAAAGAACATAAGAACATACGAACATAAGAACGATGGAACACTGCAGAAGGCCCACTGGCCCACGCGAGGCAGGTCCAAGTCTCCTACCGGCTTAAGCCAATGCACCCAACCTAGTCAGGTCAGGTCACATTGACTTAAGGGAGGACACGGCAACCGACCTGGTAGCACAAGCTATCAGGTCTAACTCACACCCACCCACATCTACTCATGTATTTATCCAACCTATTTTTAAAGCTACACAACGTTCTGGCCTCTATAACGGTACTTGGGAGTTTGTTCCACTCATCCACAACTCTATTACCAAACCAGTACTTTCCTATATCCTTCCTGAATCTGAATTTTTCCAACTTAAAACCATTGCTGCGAGTCCTGTCTAGGCTAGATATTTTCAGCACACTATTTACATCCCCTTTATTTATTCCTGTCTTCCATTTATACACCTCAATCATATCCCCCCTAATTCTACGTCTTTCTAGAGAGTGCAGTTTCAGGGCCCTTAGTCTATCCTCATAGGGAAGGTTTCTGATACATGGGATCAACTTTGTCATCCTCCTTTGTACATTTTCCAGAGAATTTATATCCATTCTGTAATACGGTGACCAAAACTGTGCAGCATAATCTAAATGAGGCCTAACCAAGGATGTATAGAGTTGAAGAACAACCTGAGGACTCCTATTATTTATGCTTCTTGATATGAAGCCAAGGATTCTATTAGCTTTATTGCGAACACTTATGCACTGTTGTCTTGGTTTCAGATTACTGCTAACCAGAACTCCTAAATCTTTTTCGCAATCCGTAATATTAAGATCTACATTATTTAGTTTATATGTGGCATGGTTATTGTCCTGTCCAACATTTAGAACTTTGCATTTGTCTATATTAAACTGCATCTGCCACTTCTCCGACCACTGCATCAGTCTATTCAAATCTTCCTGGAGTGCTCGAATGTCCTCGTCAGAATGAATTCGACGGCCTATTTTGGTGTCATCGGCAAACTTGCCGATGTCGCTCTTTATGCCCTCATCTATGTCGTTTATGTAGATTGTGAACAGCAGGGGGCCCAACACTGACCCCTGTGGAACACCGCTCGTGACGCTTCCCCACTCTGATTTCTCCCCATTTATGCAAACTCTCTGCTGCCTATTTGTCAACCATGCCTCTATCCAGGAAAAAATCTCTCCTCCTATTCCATGTGCTTTAATTTTCCTCAATAGTCTCTGATGTGGGACCCTGTCAAAAGCCTTACTGAAGTCCATATACACAATATCATATTCATTACCATGATCTACCTCCTCAAATACCTTAGTGAAAAAAGTTAATAAATTCGTAAGGCAGGAACACCCCTTTGTAAAACCATGCTGAGATTCGTTGATTAATTTATGCTTTTCAAGGTGGCTACGAACTGCCTCGGCAATTATTGATTCCATAAATTTTCCCACTATGGAGGTTAGGCTTATTGGTCTATAGTTCGAAGCTAAGGACCTGTCACCTGTTTTGAAAATAGGTATCACATTTGCCATTTTCCACTTATCTGGCACCATGCCAGTTTGTAGTGATATGTTGAAAAGATTAGCCAAAGGTGTGCTAAGCTCCTCTTTACATTCCTTTAGAACCCTTGCATACAGTTCATCAGGGCCTGGGGATTTGTTAGGTTTTAATTTATCTATTTGCCTAAGGACCATGTCACTTGTGACCCTAATAGTGCACAGTTTATTATCGTCCTGTTCTACATAATTTATCATTACTGGAATATCGCTGGTATCCTCCTGTGTAAAAACTGAGAGGAAGTATGTGTTAAAAATTCTACACATTTCCTTATCACTGTCAGTGAGCTGACCCGAGGAACTTTTGAGTGGGCCTATCTTGTCACTGATCTTACTTCTGTATACCTGAAAGAATCCTTTTGGGTTAGTCTTCGATTCTCTTGCAACTTTAACCTCATAATCTCTTTTTGCTTTTCTAATTCCCTTTTTTATTTCTCTCTTTAACTGAATATATCGATTTCTCAATTGCCCCTCCCCTCTTTTGATTTGCCTATATATGCCTCTCTTTTGACCAATCAGATATTTTAATCTATTGTTCATCCATTTAGGATTATTTTTGTTTGATCTGATTTCCCTATTTGGAACATAATTTGACTGAACAGCTAGAACTATGCCCTGGAAAGCATCATATCGGCAACCATCACCACCTACCTGACCCTTAGTCAGGTCATTCCAGTTCAGCCCACCTAAGTAATTTTTCAGTCCTATGAAATCAGCCAAGCGAAAGTCAGGGACGGAGACTTGATTGCCATTATTAGGGGAATTCCATGATATATTAAAACTGAGTGATTTGTGATCACTTTCCCCAAGCTCATCATTAACCTCAAGATTATTAATTAGTGTTTCCCTACTGGCAAGAACCAAGTCAAGGAGGTTATTTCCCCTAGTTGGCTCTGTCATAAACTGTTTTAAAAAACAATCCTGGATCGTATCAAGAAAGTCACCTGACTCTAAATTTCCTGTCAAATTGCTCCAGTCAATCTGTTTATAGTTGAAATCTCCCATTAGCACAACATTTTCGTATGTAGATGCCTTACGAATTTCGTCCCATAGAAGTTTACTGCACTCCCTATCAAGATTTGGGGCCCTGTAAATCACACCCAAAATTAGTTTTTCTCGGCCCTCGAGAAGCTGTAACCAAACAGATTCAGTGGCTGACGCTTCTAATTTAATATCTTGTCTAACACAACAATTTAAATTGTCTCTGACATACATCGCTACTCCACCACCTTTCCTGTTGACCCTGTCAGTGTGGAATAATTTATAGCCTTGTATGTGACATTCAGAGGGCATCTCTCTATTTTTCAGATTGAGCCAGGTCTCTGTTATAGCAATAATATCTATGTTTCCTGCACTTGCAATTAATCTTAGCTCATCTATCTTATTTCTTACACTCCTGCTATTAGTATAGTAAACCTTAAGGGAGCTAGTCCCTTGCTGCCCTCTGCTGTCCCCCTTTGTTTGCTGACCTGATCTATTGTCTTTATTTATAACTTCATGCTGAATGCCTTTTATACATTTACTGTTTCCAACCCAAGTGTTGCAACCTGCTTGTTTCCCACACACACCCATACCTCTATCTTCCATCAGTTTAAAATCATAGGCGTTTCACCAATGGCCTTCTCAATCGAGTCTGCAAGTGCTACCACCCCAGCCCCAGAGAGATATACCCCATCCCTTGCATACATATCATGTTTGCCATAAAAGTTGTTCCAGTTGTCAATGAATGGGATTGCAAGTTCCTTGCAGTATCTGTCTAGCCAGCAATTTACACCAATTGCCCTAGACAACCATTCATTTCCTACTCCCCTTCTAGGCAAGATGCTACATATGATTGGGATCCCTCCCTTAGACTTAATGAAATCTATAGCTGACCTGTACTTATCTAGCAGCTCTTCTCTCCTACCCTTCCCAATATCATTTCCACCAGCACTGAGACAGATAATGGGCTTGTTCCCATTACCTGACATGATATTATCCAGCCTGTTGACAATGTCCCCAACACCAGCTCCAGGGAAGCACACTCTATCTCTCATCTTCTTATTCCTATTACAAAAAGCACGGTCAATATATCTTACCTGAGAGTCACCAACCACAAGAATGCGCTTACCTCCATTAGCAGGGGCAGTAGTACCCTTACCTTCACTGGCCACTGAAGTACATTCATCCTGAAGAACAGAGAAGCGATTTCCTACCTTCAGATCTTCACTCTTAACTTTCCTTACTCTGATGCGCCTTCCATTACTGTGAACCACTCGCCACTTGTAGCAGGTGCTGGACTGCACCTCACTGCTGGTAGCCGTTGCTACCTCCCCAACTACAGCCTCCTCACAGCGAGAGACAGACTGCACCTCACTGCTAGAAGCCTCATTCCCCACAACTCCAGCCACCTCACACTCTCTCCCAGACCCATTGAGGTGGACCTTCAGCCTCCTAATCTCCTCCTGGAGAAGCAAGACCTCCTCCTTCAACTCTCCAACCTCAATTTTTAAAACACTGCAGAAGCAAGCCATGCTTTGTAACCGTCCACACTAATCCCCAAAGCAGCTCAGGGTCTGTGACCTCACGTGACGACTGACCACTGAGTACTGACCAAACCACTGAGTACTGACGTAAAGGAAGGCACTGGTTTGGTAATAGAGTTGTGGATGAGTGGAACAAACTCCCGAGTACAGTTATTGAGGCTAAAATGTTGTGTAGTTTTAAAAATAGGTTAGATAAATACATGAGTGGGTGTGGGTGGGTGTGAGTTGGACCTGACTAGCTTGTGCTGCTGGGTCTGGTACAGTGCTCCATCCTTGAGTGGCGATGACCAGACTGGGTGGGTCATTGGGATAATCCGGGGGGGGGGACACATGGACCTGCTCCGCATGGGTCAGTAGGCCTGTTGCAGTGTTCTTTCTTTCTTATGTTCTTATGTTACCTTTTATGGTAATTGGTGAGAAGAGTCCTAGAGGATCAAAACATTGTGATATGTCTGACAGTAAACTACGTTTGGTGAGTGTACTGCATGATTTATTGTTTATCCTTTTGAGACTCAAAGTATCTTCCTGTGTATTCCAATTAAGTCCCAGCATATTGTTGCAATCAGGAATTTTAGCTTCAGGGAAATCTTCTTTGATAAGTTCTTTTAATTGCTTTGAATTAGTATTCCATGTTCTTAGAGGCATATTTGCTTCTTTCATCTCGTTGTTAGCTTCTCTGTATAAGGATTTCAAATCCTCCTCTATATTCACAGTACCTTGAAGGTTGTCCACATAGAAGCTTTTCTTTAAGATTTCTTTGAAGGAACTTTCAGATTTATTCAAATGTGTATTTAATGTAGCTTCTAGCAAGAATAGAGAGGATGTTGCACCAAATAATCCTGACTTGAAACGATAAGTTTTCACAGGATTTTGAGGATCATGCGTATTTTCAGGCCACAAGAATCGAGTATAATCTCTATCTATTTCTTGTAGTCCTACTCTTAAGAAAGCCTTGGAAATATCAGCCGTATAGGCATATGGGTTTGTTCGAAATTTCTTAAGCACGTCTCCAAGCTTCTCAGTTAGTGAGGGTCCGGTCATCAGACAGTCATTAAGACTTGCTACATCTTTATTTGCACGTGCGCTGCAATTATATACAACACGAAGTGGAGTGGTTTCAGAATCTTTTCTGACTGCATGGTGCGGGAGATAATGAGCTTGTCTTCAACTTATCTTCGACTATTTCCTCAATGAATTTGTTCAACTGTTCTTGTATAATATTATCATAGACAGTCAGTAACTCTGGATTCTTCCTGAGCTCATGTATTTGTGCTTTCATTTGTCCTACAGCCATGCGATAATTGCTAGGCAGATGTGGTGGATTTAATTTCCATGGTAACCTAACCCAATACTGTCCATCTTATTTGACAGTGTCTAAATATCTAAATCCCACAACTTATCAACTGGTTCATTCATTTCTTCCAGTAATGATAATCTTTGCTGTGGTACATGATCAGCGGTTATTCTTGTAACTAGTACATTTTCCACTGAATCAGTATCTGTGTCTTTCCCACTTTGAGAGGGAATGGGACCACATATCATGTGGCCTCCTGCACAAAACAGTGATAATAATCACTTCCACTGGTTAAATCAATTGGACTAATTGTGTCCCTCTTTATGTCAGGACAGGCTAACTTGACCTTAGCTGCTTTCAGTGCTGCAACTGTTTCTTTTAATCCCTGGATCTGCACAGACTTAGGCAAATCATCTACTACCACAGCTTCTACTGTCTTTTTCCTGTTTCCTAGACCAACAGTGATTCTGGCTAGGTCATATGTCTGTTTACCAGAATTGTGGAAAAAAAACAGCTATATTTAACTGTACTTTGGCATAGGGTTGTTTATTCAGTTTATGTAACACTGTTATTCTTATGAAAGACCTTTGTGAGCCTTGATCAAATAGTTTAGCACATTGGTTTTGTGTAATTTATTAGATAACTCAACTCGAGCTATCTAGAGAGCAGTCGCTCTAAACTTCTCTCTCACGTTTAATGTTGTTGCTTGTTGATTTCCTGAATCTGTGGAAGTCTTCTGCAGTTCAGCATAAGTGTTTGTGCATAATGCTGTATGATGAACGGGACCACATTTTAACACTTCTTCAGTGAGCATTTACCTCCCTTGTGTTCACCTAAACACTTGATGTACCTTTTCAGCTGATGAACACGTTGTTTCCGTACCTCCATTGTTGTGTATTGACTACAATACTGTGCCCAATGTGTTCCATCACAAAGTTCACATTTTGGAGTAGGTTTATGTGTGACAGTCAGTTTACTGTCTGTTGCATTTGAAGCTTTATAAGTGCCTACATGGGATAACCCAATCACATTGCCTTAGGTCATATTTAGCACCTAGAGATCTGAGACTTTTGTCTAATGTGACCCTAAATAACTTTAAGTCTCAAAAGCAATGTTTGGGTGGCTTCAAGCTTGATATTAAGACTGCATGTCTTACCCTGGCCTTTTCAACATCAAACTAATTGTCTGCTAAGACATGCAAGGCTAGGTGATAATTGCCTTTAACCAACGGAAATGACTAAATCAGATCATAGGGTTCTCCCTTCGCAAGACATTCAAGATAATTGAACTTAGCAATCTCATCTATGTCAGTTTGTGAATTTACTATGGATTGAAAACCACTAATGAATTCTTCGTAATTATAACCTTGGAAAATGGGCAATGACAAGATATGTAAGCTTGGTAATGGGACACCTGGTGTAACAGGTGTGGCAGGTGGTGTAGCAGGAGTTTGACCACTAGTTACAGTAGGTCTCTGTGACAGAGTTTTGCGGCAGGTAGCCTGTACTCCTGTCCACCTTAATTGTTGATTACTAAAAGCGCCCAAAACATTTTTAATGCCATGCTCAGATGGATTTGATTCTAGGAATTTTTCTTTTATGTTTTGCATAATTTGAATGAATTATTTCCAGACGTTGAGTAAGTAATTTCAATTTTGCTTCAAGACTGTCAAAATCTATGTTTGTATCTTGAGTTAATCGTAGACAGACTGAAATCAGATTGTCTAATTGTGTAATCTTAGTCTGTAAAGACTGAAACTGAGTTTTCAAACAAGCCATTATGAGATACTGATAATTCTAGCACCACACTTAGAGTGTTTTAAAAACACTGCACTGCTATAAACAGCTGAGTTTTATGTTCGAATCAGAAATAATCGAGTCAGACACTACTGATACACTAAGCATAACCTCAGGGTCAATGACCTTGAAGAGTACAGGGTACATATGGCTGGATGATGCCTTCTGTCCTGTGTTGATGTGGTTTCAGCTTGGAACACAGCTGAGTCGCTGTAAATAACGTTATACACTTTATTCACTATATCTATACCGCTATATATATAGAGCTATATATATATATATATATATATATATATATATATATATATATATATATATATATATATATATATATATATATATATATATATATGTCACTGAATAACTGTATATTGCATGTGTATAAATGTAACTGTTAATATATGAAAGCATACACCTTATAGAACTTGCTTTAATATAACAGTTAAATCTATAAGAGACAAACATAAACACAATCTCATCTTTTAATTTATGTCTATAAACATTAAAATCACTATGTGTAAATACACTCAAACAAACTGAATGCCATCTGGGTTGATGCTGTCGTCAGCAATTCGTGAGCTTGGTCGGCAGTGGGTGAGTTAGCCAGACCCCATTTTCTGTTGGGTGATTGGGTGAGCTGCCTATGGGGGACTCTGGGTGAGCCTCCCATTTTCCATTGCTAGTGGTGGCCTCCCATTCTCTGATTGAGTCTGGAGGGATTCATTTATTCTGATTTATATTGTAGAAACACTAGTTTCACAGCTTTTTTCGAAGGATCTTGGTGTTGAGAAAAGGCATTACCAGTTAAGTTTAAATATAGGGAACCTTAACTTAGAAAGACAACTCGTCACCTGCACAGCCGCCCCTGCAGACGAGGTCTTGAGAAGCTGTCAAAGTCATTCCTCAACGGGCTGAAATGAGTTATAATTTGTAAGATTATAAATTAACCCTAGGGGGTGTTATGTCAGCATATTTCATTCACTGATTGCTGACAAACTTATGTGTGTGGACTCAAAGGTCCGCATATCACCGGGGTTTATGATAAGTGACTAACTCACGATTTTATACTCAACTGCGCAGTCAATAGTAGCACATCACGAGTTAAAACACTTACCTGGGTATATGTATCTGACCCATAATTACGCCCGGATATCCGTTGAGTTGATTGAAGAATAGTGTTCCTTGAAGAATGTCGCACTACACTGTTGGATCGCAACACTCGTTGTTACACTGTTCATCAATAATTGTTCACACATTATCACTGAAGAAGCTGATCACACTTCTCTGTAAGTGTTTATTGTGTTTTGTGAGACACTTTGTTCACACTAACGCACATATCATTCTTTGTTGGTTATCCTGGCGTCAGTGTCACTCTCAGTAGAGTCAAAAGCAATCTGAAGACGCCACAGCGCCCCACGCCGTTACTGCCCCCGGCACAAAGGAAAAGCTAACCTAGTACTTTTGCTTCCTTGCCACTTCCTCGATGAAGCAAAGCAGAATGTTTGATTCTTGCTGTCTTAAGCATAGACAACAATGTCCACTATCTTTACCATGGTAATAAAGTGGGAGCAGGATTTTCCTTAATTGTCCTGCTAAAGTAAGAGATGTACTGTCTCTTATTAAAATACACTCTGCAACACTGGACTGCAAGGAGCGGCGGTCGCTTGACCACAGGTCGTATTGGTACTGCATCTGGGATCAATTACTCACTGTAACAGTAAACAAGACGTTTGCCCCTTCTGAGAGGGCTGGGCCACTCAGGGCCGAAAGGGGCTGAAGGGGGCTTATACCCCCTCCTGGAGAAAATTTCTCCACACTTGGCTTGTAAGCTATTTGCACACTGTAGTACAAGGTTTGAACCACCATGTGGCCTCATATCCGGTTCGAGCACGACCAACGTTTAGGAAATGCTACAAGCTAAGACAAAGAGTAAGTAATGGAGTAATGGAGTGTAATGGGACTTATCTTGAAAGACAGCTTTCACCTACACAGCCGTCCCTGTAGATGATTTATTGAGAAGCTGTCATATGCACTACCTAAAGCTAAATGAAAAAAAAAATATTATATAAGTAAAATTACCATTAGGGGGTGTTGTGTCAGTATTTCAATAACTGAATTCTGACAATAAATACTGGTGTGGGCTCGATGGCCCTCGAATCACCAGGTATTGGTAAGTCAAATAAAACATGAATGGATTTCTGCTACACTGCCAACCTACCCCTATCATGTGTATCAGACGCTCCTGGGTATTTGTCGCAAACCCATAGTTGCACCCGGTTATCAGTTGTCTTGATTGAAGCAGATGAATTCTTTGATGAATGTCAGACTACACTCCGTCAGGATCACAACATTTGTTATTACACACTGTTCATCAAGTATTGTTTATTATTCACAATCTTATCACTAAAGAATCTGATCACACTTCTCTGTAAGTGCTTTGATGTGCTCTTTGAGATTCTTTTATGCACATAAATGCTCAGATCAGAGTTCTTTGTCCGTTATCCCGGCGTCAATGTGTCTCTTGGCAGGGTTAAAAGCAATCTAAGCTAAGACGCCTCTCGCCACACTTTGCTTGCCCCCCAGCACATAAAGGAAGAGTTGACATAGCGTATTTCCCTTCCTTACCAAACTTCCACCTTAAAGTAATGCAAAATGCTTGATTCTTGCTGTCTGGGCATAGACAACAATGTACACTATCTTTAACATGGTAATAAAGTGGGTGCAGGATTTTCCTTAATTTTCCTGCTAAGGTAAGAGAAAGATTGTCTCTCATTAAACTACACTGTTTGCAACACTGGTCTCTTGCAAGGAGTCGCATGACCGTGACACACACTCGTACTGCATCTGGAATCAATTAAAGTGTTCGTGCAGAGATGCAGAAGCCAGACGCCATCAGCCCTTCTGCAAGGCTGAGTCCCTCAGAGGGCTGAAAGGGGCTGATGGGGGCTGATACCCCCTTCCTGGAGAAAATTTCTTCACACATGGGATACTTTATTAGTGATCCCAGGGATACTTTATTGCTCACTGTGATACTTTATTTTTAATAGTACGTATTAAGATTATAAAGAGTTTACGTCAAACTCTCCTACTGCGACGTGTATCATAGATCTTACATCAAACTCCCTTACTGCGACGTGTGTATGATAGATCTTACGTCAAACTCTCCTACTGCCACATGTGTATGATAGATCTTACGTCAAACTCTCATATTACGACGTGTGTGTGATAAATCTTATGTAAGCTCTCCTACCGCGACATGTGTTTGATAGATCTTACGTCAAACTCCCCTACGGTGACGTGTATATGATAGATCTTATGTCAAGCTCTCTTACGGTGACGTGTATATGATAGATCTTATGTCAAGCTCTCCTACGGTGACGTGTATATGATAGATCTTATGTCAAGCTCTCCTACGGTGACGTGTATATGATAGATCTTATGTCAAGCTCTCCTACGGTGACGTGTATATGATAGATCTTATGTCAAGCTCTCCTACGGTGACGTGTATATGATAGATCTTATGTCAAGGTCTCCTACGGTGACGTGTATATGATAGATCTTATGTCAAGGTCTCCTACGGTGAGGTAGGATAAAAATTATACCATCCTGGTTTTCCGCATCTCTGGTACAGTCTAAACTTTACTTATTAAATTAAACAATAATATTTAATATTTAGTTACGTCTAGACCTTACGTAAAAAACTTATTAAGTGACGATGACGCTGCGTGAATGGCAGCACTTAACTTGAACTAATTTACTAGCGATAAGAAAAGCCACTCGAAAATTAGTTTTATGTCTGTAAATAATTATCAGGAGCCTTAGCAAAATTGCTTATGTGTGCATTTTTATCAAATATTCTAGTAATACTTAATATGACTCAGTAAGACTCAACTCAACTTAGAAATTGACTGACAAGACGAAGTCCCTAAATATACTAACTTCTCAACCAAAATGGCAATCTAACAGCTTACATGAACAAGACGAACCACATCGCCAAACAGCAATAATGTTCGAAACAGCAGAGTAGCACAGCGTCAGGCATGGAACAATGAGGCAAAGACGGCCCTAACTGGGGCACCATCAGCAAATCCTCCCTAATGGCATAAAACACCCTTATTACTGAAACAGAGTTCAGCAGTTAAAAATAACCTAAGACAGTGCGTAGATGCCAGAACAATGTACGTCGACAGTTAAATAATGCTCTGTGAACAGAGATGCACAGAGAAATAAGTCTCGAGAAATCTGTCTCGGCTTCCCAACGAAGACACACACTACCTGAAGCAGAGATGACAGAACAGAGAAAGAATGTCCCCTCACATGAAGCAACGATAAAGAGATTCCTAAGCAAGGCTTGCAGCTCCGACATCAGGTGCCCAGTAACAGCTGACCCTTGACACCAACTGTGAAAGAGGTAAGGGTAGTTTGCAGAGTGCTGGCAGCCAATCCAAACTCCCCAACAGCGAGAACAATGAGAGTTGTAGTTGTTACATCCTACCTACATACATAAGGTAGAATAATAAGCAATATAATAAAAATAATGAAAACCTCAGCAATATGAAATTATATGAATGGTAAAATAATAAATATATATATATATATATATATATATATATATATATATATATATATATATATATATATATATATATATATATATATATATATATATATATATATATATATATATATATATAGTCAGTTACACAAATTACTTATCTCTGTGATTACTTGATTACTTCTTTTTAAGCGAGATAAATCAGGTATAGAGATGATAAATAAGACACTTGTGCGACACTCGGGTATCTTTCTTATGGGAACGTTTCGCCAGCCAGTGGCTTCTTCAGTCCACTGGAGAGAAACAGTGAGAGGGAAGTGGTATGAGGTAATTAAAATTAGGTACAGAGGCTGAAAGACAGGAATGAAGTTGATGCTAATTACACGTGTTGTATTCTCAGCTGCTTCACGATAATCAACTATCGCCCTTCCCAATTAATCGTTTCATTCCCATACGTGGAGAGTTTAAACGATATTCCGTAGATTTGAAAGTGGTATCACATCTTTGAAGTAAATCACGGTACCGGAGGGGTTAGAACCCATGACAAGTTAGTCGTAAAACTCCAGGCCAGTGCGTAAGACACTGGGCCAACTGGTTACAATAAGATTCATCCAACTAAGTATAATGGTACACAATAAGGAGGTTAGAACGGGCACTACTATGACCATAAATACAAGTTACTACAGATCAATCTTCTGCCAGCATGGCAGCGACGAGCTCTAGCTCAGGTACCATCAAGGTTTATTTGCAACTGTATTATTACGATTTCGTAAGACATTTTTGAAATGTTTGTCTAGTGATAGTGAAGGTGGTTAAAGGAGAGCTTTTAGCATCCTCATATATCTATAACATTTGTATCCTTATTTCATGTACTGAAGAAGTATTTAAACGGACTCCTAAACCTGCCTAAAATTTCGCGGGAAAAGATACGTTGTGCTTGCTATCAGATTACACATCAAGAAAATTAATGAATGAGAAATAAAAAAATCATCGTATTTTGTGGAAGAGAGAGAGAGAGAGAGAGAGAGAGAGAGAGAGAGAGAGAGAGAGAGAGAGAGAGAGAGAGAGAGAGAGAGAGAGAGAGAGAGAGAGAGAGAAGTTGAGCCAAAGATTGCTGAGAAGATGTGCAGACCAGCTAGCAGCACCTCTGACTCTCATCTTTCAGCACTGCCTAGTACAGTGTAAATGGCCCTCTCTATGGAAAGAGGCAAATGTAGTCCCTGTTGACAAAAAGAAGAGCAGAGCAGAAATCAGCAACTACAGACCAGTGTCACTCCTGTCAATCACTGGTAAGATCCTTGAGACAATAATCTCAAGACAAATGACAGTTTTTTGACTACCACTCACTACTTTGTCATCGTCAATATGGCTTCAGGAAAGGTTACTCTGTTGCTGATCTGTTGTTAAACCTCTCCACTAAGTGGCACCAGTCACTGGATGAATCCAAAGTCAGCTGTGTGGTAGCAATGGACATTGCTGGTGCTTTCAACCGGGTGTGCCACCAGTCTTAGCAAAACTTCAAGCACTGGGAATTGCAGGCTCTACGCTATGTCTCCTCAGTGATTACCTTCATGGTAGATCTCTAAGTGTAGTTCTCAATGGAACAGAATCAGCAAGACATTCTATTGGGGCAAGTGTTCCACAAGGAAGCGTGCTGGGACCAGTGTTACGGAATATCTACTTCAACGACCTTCATCATCTCATCCCAGAATCACATGCATATGCAGACGACTGTACACTGACATTCACTTATCCAAGAGAAGAAATGCCAGCTGCTCTAAGCTACATCAATCACCAGCTAAGAGCTGTATCAGCTTGCGGAAATAGATGGCAAGTAACATTTGCACCTGAGAAAACGCAAATGATGGTCTCTAGGCACCATGATTGTAATGCTGGTGCAGTAGTATAGATGAATGGGAGGGTGTTGGCACCTGGAGAAGAAGTTGATATCCTTGGGGTGAAATTTGACTCCAAACCAACCTTGAGAACCATGTTGTAAATCTAGCAAACAAGGCAGCCAGGAAGCTTACAGCACTTCGCCGGATCTCGCATCTGCTTGACAGTAGGGGTTGCAAGATTCTGTACGAGACACAAGTACGCTCACGTCTTGAGTATGCTCCACTTTCTTGGTTTGCCTGCCCCCCCCTCTCATCTGCGACTGCTTGACAGAGTGGAGAACAGAGCAAGACGTCTCATCTCTCGCCTGGACCCATCCTGGATAGTTCTGTCATTTCAGCAGAGTCTTCAACACAGGAGGGATGTGGGTGGCCTTACTGTTATGTACAAGGCCAATATTGTCAAAGTAACACACTTGGACCCACTTCGAGGACAGCGTGAAACAAGCTTTTATGCCACAAGACGGGCAGAAAGCAGCAACTTCACTCTGGCTGTACCCTCCTCCAGAACATCACTCCATCTGAGATCATGTATACCCAAGATGACTCGAGTATGAAACACATTCGTACAGCATAATGATGTCAACGAGATAAAGTCAGTTGATCAAATGAAAATGCTGGCCCAAAGATGGCTCCAACTTCATCCTGTTCCCTACCTGTATGTCTCATAACAATAAAAATGCTTTCAAATGAGCTGATGTAGGTAACAGCTCTTAGCTTGTCAATAAAGTTAGGAATCCTTAACCTGTAAATATCTTGTCAATAAAACTAGGGATCCTTAACCTTGTCAAACCCTCTGTAAAAAAAAAAGGGAGAGAGAGACAGACAGAGAGAGAGAGAGAGAGACATGGGGGGAAGAGAGAGAGAGAGAGAGAGAGAGAGAGAGAGAGAGAGACATGGGGGGAAGAGAGAGAGAGAGAGAGAGAGAGAGAGTGTGTTTGCTACTGCTAAGTAGCAAAGTACATGCGGCATCCCACAATCTATAACAGGAACCCGCATAAGCAGGCCTGTTGGCAGACGGAAGAACTGTGCACAAGTAGGCCATCTCTAGATGGGAGACTGACATAAAAACAAAACTAGCATTAGGCACAGTGGGCTCCAAAACCTGGCTGTTCTTGGTCAAGGACCGACAAGGTTATTCCACTGATGAAATAAATATTCCATCTCTAAATCGGCATAATGAGACCATCTCTACTAGCAGCCAGGAGACAGCTCATCTCTTTGCTGCCAAGACACAAGTTCCTGATCCAGCAAAGGAAGCTCCTTGGCTAGCTGCAAGAACTGTTTCAGAGTTTACAGTATTTTCAATAAGGCAGGATGAAGCTAATCTCTTTAAATTGCTGTCCCAAGTAAAGGCTATGGAGTCAGATAAGGTGGGCCCAAGATTGCTGAGTAGATATGCAGACCAGCTAGCATCACCTTGAACTCGCATCTAACAGTTCTGCCTACATCAGTGTGAATGACCTTTTCTGGAAAAAGAGGCAAATGTAGTCCGTTCACAAAAAGAAGATCATAGCGGTAATCACCGACAACAGATCAGTGTTACTTTTGTCAATCACTGGAAAGATTCTTGAGACAAAAATCTCAAGGCAGATGACACTGTTCCTCTACCACATGCTCCTTTGTGACCGTCAATAGAACATCAGAAAAAGTCACTCTGCTGCTGATCTGCACTTAAACCTCTCCACTGTTTAGCATCAGTTACTGGATGAATCCAAGATCAGCTGCGTAGTAGCACTGAACTTTGCTGGTGCTTTCGACAAAGTATGACACCAGGGACTCTTGGTAAATCTGCAAGCACTAGGTTAGCCAGCTCTGCACTATTCCTTCTTAGTGATTACTTTCAAGGCAGATCTCTGAGCGCAAACGGTAAAGAGTCAACATGACACCGTAAGAGCGTTTGGGCCATTGTTTAGGAAGGTCTATGCCAATGATCTTCAACTTATCCCAGAATCCTATGTATATGAAGACGACTGTACTCTGACATTTAATTATCTAAAAGATGAAATGACAGCTGCTCTAAGATAAATCAGCCACAAGCTTACAGCTATATCAGCCTGGGATAAACGATGGCATGTCACATTTACTGCCAAGATCGTTTCTAAGAATCATCTTGATAATGCTGGAGGAGTGGTAAGAATGAATAGGACATTGTTGATATCCTTGGAGTGAAATTTGACTCTAAACTGACTATGAAGAACCATGTTGTAAATCTTGCAAACAAAGCTGTCAGGAAGTTTACAGCATTTAGATGTATCTCGCATCTACTCGAGAGTAGATGTTGTAAGATTCTCTATGAGGTACAGGAACGCTTATACCTTGACTATTCTTACTTTCTTGGACAACTTGTCCCTTGTCTTGTTTGAGACTTCTTGACAGAAAACAGAACATAGCACTACGACTCATCTATCGCCTGGATAGATCTCTCATTTCAGAACAGCCATCAACATAGGAGAGATATGAGCGACCTTACTGTTATGTACATGGTCAACATTGTCAAAGTACCACGCTTTGCTCCACTCCGGGGACAGCGAGAAGTGAGCTTCTACACAACAAGACGGGCAGCAAACAGTAACTGCACTCTAACTGAACCCTTCCACAGAACATCACTTCATCTGAGGTTAATTCATCATAGGATGACTTGAGCCTGGATCATGTTAGCACAGCATAATGACATCATTGCAATAAAGTCCGTTGACCGAATGAAATCGATCGTCCAGAGATGACTCCAACTTCATCCTGTTGCATATTTGCATATTTGTTTTTATTAACACACTGGCCGATTCCCACCAAGGCAGGGTGGCCCGAAAAAGAAAAAAACTTTCACCATCATTCACTCCAACACTGTCTTGCCAGAAGGGTGTTTTACACTACAGTTTTTAAACTGCAACATTAACACCCCTCCTTCAGAGTGCAGGCACTGTACTTCCCATCTCCAGGACTCAAGTCCGGCCTGCCGGTTTCCCTGAATCCCTTCATAAATGTTACTTTGCTCACACTTCAACAGCACGTCAAGTATTAAATGCCATTTGTCTCCATTCACTCCTATCAAACACACTCACGCATGCCAGCTGGAAGTTCAAGCCCCTCGCACACAAAGCCTCCTTTACCCCCTTCCCCTAACATTTCCTAGGCCGACCCCAACCCCGCCTTCCTTCCGCTACAGACTGATACACTCTTGAAGTCGTTCTGTTTTGCTCCATTCTCTCTACATGTACGAACCACCTCAACCCTTCCTCAGCCCTCTGGACAACAGTTTTGGCAATCCAGCACCTCCTCCTAACTTCCAAACTACGAATTCTCTGCAGTATATTCACACCACACATTGCCCTCAGACATAACTTCTTCACTGCCTCCAGCCTTCTCCTCGCTGCAACATTCATCACCCATGCTTCACACCCATATAAGAGCCAGCAAAGGAAGCTCCTTGGCCCGGTGGCCTGGTATGTGGCCCGGTGGCCTGGTGGCTAAAGCTCCCGCTTCACACACGGAGGGCCCGGGTTCTATTCCCGGCGGGTGGAAACATTCCGACACGTTTCCTTACACCTGTTGTCCTGTTCACCTAGCAGCAAATAGGTACCTGGGTGTTAGTCGACTGGTGTGGGTCGCATCCTGGGGGACAAGATTAAGGACCCCAATGGAAATAAGTTAGACAGTCCTCGATGACGCACTGACTTTCTTGGGTTATCCTGGGTGGCTAACCCTCCGGGGTTAAAAATCCGAACGAAATCTTATCTTATCTTATCTTATCTTATACTCTCATACATTCCCCTCTTTGCCTCCAAGGACAAAGTTCTTCGTCTCCACAGACTCCTAAGTGCACGACTCACCCTTTTCCCCTTATCAATTCCATGATTCACCTCGTCTTTCAAAGTTCCATCCGCTGACACGTCCACTCCCAAATATCTGAATACATTCACCTCCTCCATACTCTCTCCCTCCAATCTGATATCCAATCTTTCATCACCTAATCTTTTTGTTATACTCATAACCTTACTCTTTCCTGTATTTACTTCTAATTTTCTTCTTTTACACACCCTACCAAATTCATCCACCAACCTCTGCAATTTCAATCAGTATCTCCCAAGAGCACAGTGTCATCAGCAAAGAGCAACTGTGACAACTCCCACTTTTTGTATTATCCTTATCTTTTAACTCCACGCCTCTTGCCAAGGCCCTAGCATTTACTTCTCTTACAACCCCATCTATAAATATATTGAACAACCACGGTGACATCACACATCCTTGTCTAAGGCCTACTTTTATTGGGAAATAATCTCCCTCTTTCCTACATACTCTAACTTGAGCCTCACTATCCTCGTAAAAACTCTTCACTGCTTTCAGTAAACTACCTCCTGTACCATACACCTGCAACGTCTGCCACATTGTCCCCCTATCCACCCTGTCATACGCCTTTTCCAAACCCATAAATGCCACAAAAACCTCTTTAGCCTTATCTAAATACTGTTCACTTATATGTTTCACTGTAAACACCTGGTCCACACACTCCCTACCTTTCCTAAAGCCTCATTGTTCATCTGCTATCCTATTCTCCGTCTTACTCTTAATTCTTTCAATAATAACTCTACCATGCACTTTACCAGGTATACTCAACAGACTTATCCCCCTATAATTTTTGAATTCTCTTTTGTCCCCTTTGCCTTTATACAAAGGAACTATGCATGCTCTCTGCCAATCCCCAGGTACCTTACCCACTTCCATACATTCATTAAATAATGGCACCAACCTCTACAAAACTATATCCCAACCTGCTTTTAACATTTCTATCTTTATCCCGTCAACCCCAGCTGCTTTACTCCCTTTCATTTTACCTACTGCCTCACGAACTTCCCCCACACTCACAACTGGCTCTTCCTCACTCTTACAAGATGTTATTTCACCTTGCCCTATACACGAAATCACAGCTTCCCTATTTTCATCAACATTTAACAATTCCTAAAAATATTCTCTCCATCTTCCCAATACCTCTAACACTCCATTTAATAACTCTCCTCTCCTATTTTTAACTGACAAATCCATTTGTTCCCTAGGCTTTCTTAACTTGTTAATCTCACTCCAAAACTTTTTCTTATTTTCACCAAAATTTTGTGATAACATATCACCCACTCTCTCATTTGCTCTCTTTTTACATTGCTTCACCACACTCTTAACCTCTCTCTTTTTCTCCATGTACTCTTCCCTCCTTGCATCATTTCTACTTTGTAAAAACTTCTCATATGCTAACTTTTTCTCCTGTAACCACAAACTTCTGCTGAACACTCTAACACTACATTTTTAAATCTACCCCATACCTCTTCGACCCCATTGCCTATGCTCTCATTAGTCCATCTATCCTCCAATAGCTGTTTATATCTTACCCTAACTGCCTCCTCATTTAGTTTGTAAACCTTCACCTCTCTCTTCCCTGATGCTTCTATTTTCCTTGTGTCCCGTCTACCTTTTACTCTCAGTGTAGCTACAACTAAAAAGTGATCTGGTACATCTGTGGCCCCTCTATAAACATGTACATCCTGAAGTCTACTCAACAGTCTCCTATGTACCAATACATAATCCTACAAACTACTGTCATTTCGCCCTACATCATATCTTGTATACTTATTTATCCTCTTTTTCTTAAAATATGTATT
>NC_091319.1:38367236-38427236 GCF_038502225.1 Cherax quadricarinatus
ACCTCTGTGAGGAGAATGTCACCGTGTGAGAGTCTCACCTCTGTGAGGAGAATGTCACCGTGTAAGAGTCTCACCTCTGTGAGGAGACACTTCAGAAACAATCAAATGAACAGTTGAATTATTAGTAAACAAGAAAAAATAATCTGGTTATTATTCTTGAATAGCAACAATAATCAGTAACCTCTGTAAATTCTGCACCATATTTTATCCTCTTCGGAGATTCCAACCCTAATAATCAGAGGAAGATTGTAGACAAGAGCACTGTACCAGACACTGCGCCAAGTAGGTACTTGGTAGCGTCCTCAGCTCAACACTGACCAGTCTGGGATCGATCCCCGGTATGGGAAAACGTTGATCATGTTTCCTAATATCTTCGGCCTCTATTCACATAGCAGTAAGCAAGTACCTGGATGTTTGCCGAATGGGTGGCATCTTGGGGGACTGGATCAACCTAAGTTAACTGAAGTACTTTCTATATATGATGCCACTGATGTCATCTAGGTCTGTACTAGTTGTGGTGATGTCATCAGTGATGTTTTGCTCCATTCGCTCTAGTTTTGACAAATTTGGTTTCCCATTGAAAAACATAAAAGATATATTGAAAAAACTACTGTTATTTTCCAATTTAGCAAACCCAAAATACCCAAAATATTTTCAACAACCTTTGATAACAATTTTTTTTGTTGGCCAGTGTTGTTATTGTTATTATTATTATTATTATTATTATTATTATTATTATTATTATTATAATGTTTGTCAATGTTTGCGGACTATTCCAGAATATGCATAACAGTCGCATCAGTAGAATACACAAAAATATGTCTATCAGAGGGTAAAGGAGAATATGTCTATCAGAGGGTAATGGAGAATATGTCTATCAGAGGGTAATGAAGAATATGTCTATCACAGGGTAATGAAGAATATGTCTATCACAGGGTAATGAAGAATATGTCTATCAGAGGGTAATGGAGAATATGTCTATCAGAGGGCAATGAAGAATATGTCTATCACAGGGTAATGAAGAATATGTCTATCAGAGGGTAATGGAGAATATGTCTATCAGAGGGTAATGGAGAATATGTCTATCAGAGGGTAATGAAGAATATGTCTATCACAGGGTAATGAAGAATATGTCTATCACAGGGTAATGAAGAATATGTCTATCACAGGGTAATGAAGAATATGTCTATCAGAGGGTAATGGAGAATATGTCTATCAGAGGGTAATGAAGAATATGTCTATCACAGGGTAATGAAGAATATGTCTATCAGAGGGTAATGGAGAATATGTCTATCAGAGGGTAATGGAGAATATGTCTATCAGAGGGTAATGAAGAATATGTCTATCAGAGGGTAATGGAGAATATGTCTATCAGAGGGTAATGAAGAATATGTCTATCAGAGGGTAATGGAGAATATATCTTTCAGAGGGTAATGGAGAATATGTCTATCAGAGGGTAATGAAGAATATGTCTATCAGAGGGTAAGGGAGAATATGTCTATCAGAGGGTAATGAAGAATATGTCTATCAGAGGGTAATGGAGAATATGTCTATCAGAGGGTAATGGAGAATATGTCTATCAGAGGGTAATGGAGAATATGTCTATCAGAGGGTAATGGAGAATATGTCTATCAGAGGGTAATGAAGAATATGTCTATCAGAGGGTAATGAAGAATATGTCTATCAGAGGGTAATGAAGAATATGTCTATCAGAGGGTAATGGAGAATATGTCTATCAGAGGGTAATGAAGAATATGTCTATCAGAGGGTAATGGAGAATATGTCTATCAGAGGGTAATGAAGAATATGTCTATCAGAGGGTAATGGAGAATATGTCTATCAGAGGGTAATGGGGAATATGTCTATCAGAGGGTAATGGAGAATATGTCTATCAGAGGGTAATGGAGAATATGTCTATCAGATGGTAATGAAGAATATGTCTATCACAGGGTAATGAAGAATATGTCTATCACAGGGTAATGGAGAATATGTCTATCAGAGGGTAATGGGGAATATGTCTATCAGAGGGTAATGGAGAATATGTCTATCAGAGGGTAATGGAGAATATGTCTATCAGAGGGTAATGGAGAATATGTCTATCACAGGGTAATGGAGAATATGTCTATCACAGGGTAATGGAGAATATGTCTATCAGAGGGTAATGGAGAATATGTCTATCAGAGGGTAATGGAGAATATGTCTATCAGAGGGTAATGGAGAATATGTCTATCAGAGGGTAATGGAGAATATGTCTATCAAAGGGTAATGGAGAATATGTCTATCAGAGGGTAATGGAGAATTTGTCTATCAGAGGTTAATGGAGAATATGTCTATCAGAGCGTAATGGAGAATATGTCTATCAGAGGGTAATGGAGAATATGTCTTTCAGAGGGTAATGGAGAATATGTCTATCAGAGGGTAATGGAGAATATGTCTATCAGAGGGTAATGGAGAATATGTCTATCAGAGGGTAATGGAGAATATGTCTATCAGAGGGTAATGGAGAATATGTCTATCAGAGGGTAATGGAGAATATGTCTATCAGAGGGTAATGGAGAATATGTCTATCAGAGGGTAATGGAGAATATGTCTATCAGAGGGTAATGGAGAATATGTCTATCAGAGGGTAATGGAGAATATGTCTTTCAGAGGGTAATGAAGAATATGTCTATCAGAGGGTAATGGAGAATATGTCTCAGAGGGTAATGGAAAATGTCTATCAGAGGGTAATGGAGAATATGTCTATCAGAGGGTAATGAAGAATATGTCTATCAGAGGGTAATGGAGAATATGTCTATCAGAGGGTAATGAAGAATATGTCTATCAGAGGGTAATGGAGAATATGTCTATCAGAGGGTAATGAAGAATATGTCTATCAGAGGGTAATGGAGAATATGTCTATCAGAGGGTAATGGAGAATATGTCTATCAGAGAGTAATGGAGAATATGTCTATCAGAGGGTAATGGAGAATATGTCTATCAGAGGGTAATGGAGAATATGTCTATCAGAGAGTAATGGAGAATATGTCTATCAGAGGGTAATGGAGAATATGTCTATCAGAGGGTAATGGAGAATATGTCTATCAGAGGGTAATGGAGAATATGTCTATCTGAAGGTAATGGAGAATATGTCTATCAGAGAGTAATGGAGAATAAATTGGAACGTCGACAATAAAATAAAAAAAACTGGGATGGGTGAAAGTAGCAGTAAAATATTTTATTAAATAAACTGGTGAGAAAATTAAAAAAAATAATAATATTCATAATACGAATAAAATAGCAACTAGTGACATAATGTTTTTAACAAAAATTTTACTGTAACATTGTGGAATCCTGAAAAGACCGGCAGTAAAGTCTTGCTGCAGATGTTTATCTTATCTTATCTGTATCTTGTTCCTTCTTTCCTCTTATCTTGTTCATCATATTGTTTAACTCACTTATTCTCTCTTTCGCTACTTTTCGGTATTTATTAGGTAAAAGTATACATGTACAACTAACGTGGTAGTTTATTTTGGCAACGTTTCGCTCTCCAGGAGCCTTGTTAAGTGAAACGTTGCCAACAAATGTCACATTAGATGCACATATGTCTTTTACCTAACATATTGTCGGTAATTCGTCTTCTCTTTCCTAACTAATCTTCCCCTTCCACTTTCTCTGCCTCTCTTCCTACTTCAGGATTCTAATTAAACCCGTTCCCTCTTATCTCCGCCTTTTCATTCATTTTTCTCCTGCGCTCTGTATTCTCATCTGTCTCTCTCCCCATCAGTAATCCTCAGTAATCCCTCGTTATTAACTCAAGACAATGAATGAGACGCCAGTATCCCTCAACCAGAATATCTTCACTCAGCCTCCTCTACCTCACTCACTACAGGACCTTCACTCAGTCTTCTCTACCTCACTTACTACAGGACGTTCACTCAGTCTTCTCTACCTCACTTACTACAGGACCTTCACTCAGCCTCTGCTACCTCACTTACTACAGGACCTTCACTCAGTCTCCTCTACCTCACTTACTACAGGACCTTCACTCAGTCTCCTCTACCTCACTTACTACAGGACCTTCACTCAGCCTCCTCTACCTCACTTACTACAGGACCTTCACTCAGCCTCCTCTACCTCACTCACTTCAGGACGTTCACTCAGTCTCCTCTACCTCACTTACTACAGGACCTTCACTCAGTCTCCTCTACCTCACTTACTACAGGACCTTCACTCAGTCTCCTCTACCTCACTTACTACAGGACCTTCACTCAGTCTCCTCTACCTCACTTACTACAGGACCTTCACTCAGCCTCCTCTACCTCACTTACTACAGGACCTTCACTCAGTCTCCTCTACCTCACTTACTACAGCACCTTCACTCAGTCTCCTCTACCTCACTTACTACAGGACCTTCACTCAGCCTCCTCTACCTCACTTACTACAGGACCTTCACTCAGTCTTCTCTACCTCACTTACTACAGGACCTTCACTCAGTCTCCTCTACCTCACTTACTACAGGACCTTCACTCAGTCTCCTCTACCTCACTTACTACAGGACCTTCACTCAGTCTCCTCTACCTCACTTACTACAGGACCTTCACTCAGTCTCCTCTACCTCACTTACTACAGGACCTTCACTCAGCCTCCTCTACCTCACTCACTTCAGGACGTTCACTCAGCCTTCTCTACCTCACTTACTACAGGACCTTCACTCAGCCTCCTCTACCTCACTTGCTACAGGACCTTCACTCAGCCTCCTCTACCTCACTCTCTACAGGACCTTCAACCAGCCTCCTCTACCTCACTCCACTACAGGACGTTCATTCAGCCTCCTCTACCTCACTCACTTCAGGACGTTCACTCAGCCTTCTCTACCTCACTTACTACAGGACCTTCACTCAGCCTCCTCTACCTCACTCACTTCAGGACCTTCACTCAGCCTTCTCTACCTCACTTACTACAGGACCTTCACTTAGCCTTCTCTACCTCACTCACTTCAGGACCTTCACTCAGCCTTCTCTACCTCACTTACTACAGGACGTTCATTCAGCCTCCTCTACCTCACTCACTACAGGACCTTCAACCAGCCTCCTCTACCTCACTCCACTACAGGACCTTCATTCAACCTGCTCTACCTCACTCCACTACAGGACCTTCACTCAACCTGCTCTACCTCACGCAATTACAGGACCTTCATTCAACCTGCTCTACCTCACTGCACTACAGGACCTTCACTCAACCTGCTCTACCTCACTCCACTACAGGACCTTCACTCAACCTGCTCTACCTCACTCCACTACATGACCTTCACTCAACCTGCTCTACCTCACTCCTCTACATGACCTTCACTCAACCTGCTCTACCTCACTCCACTACAGGACCTTCACTCAACCTGCTCTACCTCACTCTACTACAGGACCTTCACTCAACCTGCTCTACCTCACTCCACTACAGGACCTTCACTCAACCTGCTCTACCTCACTCTACTACAGGACCTTCACTCAACCTGCTCTACCTCACTCCACTACAAGACCTTCACTGAACCTGCTCTACCTCACTCCACTACAGGACCTTCACTCAACCTGCTCTACCTCACTCCTCTACATGACCTTCACTCAACCTGCTCTACCTCACTCCTCTACAGGACCTTCACTCAACCTGCTCTACCTCACTCCACTACAGGACCTTCACTCAACCTGCTCTACCTCACTCCTCTACAGGACCTTCACTCAACCTGCTCTACCTCACTCCACTACAGGACCTTCACTCAACCTGCTCTACCTCACTCCTCTACAGGACCTTCACTCAACCTGCTCTACCTCACTCCACTACAGGACCTTCACTCAACCTGCTCTACCTCACTCCACTACAGGACCTTCACTCAACCTGCTCTACCTCACTCCTCTACATGACCTTCACTCAACCTGCTCTACCTCACTCCTCTACAGGACCTACACTAACACATTCTGAAAAACGGGGATTGAATTCACTCCTTGAATATACACTTCGTGATTATCATGTACACTCTACCTGTACTGTACTCACCTTAGGTGTTTCATAATAAATGTACTAGTGACGAGCAGAGTTTCAGAGTATTATTCTGTTTTATATTATATTAAATGAGTTAAGAGAGGTTAAGAGAGGTTAAGAGAGGTTAAGAGAGTGGTGAAGCAATGTAAGAAGAGAGCAAATGAGAGAGTGGGTGAGATGGTATCAACAAATTTTGTTGAAAATAAGAAAAAGTTTTGGAGTGAGATTAACAAGTTAAGAAAGCCTAGAGAACAAATGGATTTGTCAGTTAAAAATAGGAGAGGAGAGTTATTAAATGGAGAGTTAGAGGTATCGGGAAGATGGAGGGAATATTTTGAGGAATTGATAAATGTTGATGAAGATAGGGAAGCTGTGATTTCGTGTATAGGGCAAGGAGGAATAACATCTTGTAGGAGTGAGGAAGAGCCAGTTGTGAGTGTGGGGGAAGTTCGTGAGGCAGTAGGTAAAATGAAAGCGGGTAAGGCAGCTGGGATTGATGGGATAAAGATAGAAATGTTAAAAGCAGGTGGGGATATAGTTTTGGAGTGGTTGGTGCTATTATTTAAAAATGTATGGAATAGGGTAAGGTACCTAGGGATTGGCAGAGAGCATGCATAGTTCCTTTGTATAAAGGCAAAGGGGACAAAAGAGAGTGCAAAAATTATAAGGGAATAAGTCTGTTGGGTATACCTGGTAAAGTGTATGGTAGAGTTATTATTGAAAGAATTAAGAGTAAGACGGAGAATAGGATAGCAGATGAACAGGAGGCTTTAGGAAAGGTAGGGCGTGTGTGGACCAGGTGTTTACAGTGAAACATATAAGTGAACAGTATTTAGATAAGGCTAGAGCGGTTTTTGTGGCATTTATGGATTTGGAAAAGGCGTATGACAGACTGGATAGGGGGGCAATGTGGCAGATATTGCAGGTGTATGGTGTAGGAGGTAGGTTATCGAAAGCAGTGAAGTTTTTTTTACGAGGATAGTGAGGCTCAAATTAGAGTATGTAGGAAAGAGGGAGATTATTTCCCAGTAACAGTAAGCCTTAGACTAGGATGTGTGATGTCACCGCGGTTGTTCAATATATTTATAGAAGAGTCTCTAAGAGAAGTGATTGCGAGGGTCTTGGCATGAAGTGTTGAGTTAAAAGATAAAGAATCAAACACAAAGTGGGACTTGTCACAGTTGATTTTTGCTGATGACACTGTGCTCTTGGGATATTCTGAAGAGAAGTTGCAGAGGCTGGTGGATGAATTTGGTAGAGTATGTAAAAGAAGAAAATTAAAGTGAATATAGGAAAGAGTAATGTTATGAGGATAACAAAAAGATTAGGTGATGAAATAAAGGATATCAGATTGGAGGGAGAGAGTATGGAGGAGGAGAATGTATTCAGATATTTGGGAGTGAACGTGTCAGCGGATGGGTCTATGAAATACGAGATGAATCATACAATTGATGAGGGGAAAAGGGTGAGTGGTGCACTTAGGAGTCTGTGGAGACAAAGAACTTTGTCCTTGGAGGCAAAGAGGGGAATGTATGAGAGTATAGTTTTACCAACTCTCCTGTATGGGTGTGAAGCATGGGTGATGAATGTTGCAGCGAGGAGAAGGCTGGAGGCAGTGGAGATGTCATGTCTGAGGGCAATGTGTGGTGTGAATATAATGCAGAGAATTCGTAGTTTGGAAGTTAGGAGGAGGTGCGGGATTACCAAAACTGTTGTCCAGAGGGCTGAGGAAGGGTTGTTGAGGTGGTTCCGACATGTAGAGAGAATGGAGCGAAACAGAATGACATCGAGAGTGTATAAATCCGTAGTGGAAGGATGACGGGGTAGGGGTCGGCTAGGAGATGTTGGAGGGAGGAGATAAAGGAGGCTTCGTGTGCGAGGGGCTTGGACTTCTAGCAAGCGTGCGGGCGCTTATTTGATACGAGTGAATTGAGACAAATGGTTTATGTTTATTACATTTATGAAGGGGTTCAGGGAAACCGGCAGGCCGGACTTGAGTCCTGGAGATGGGAAGTACAGTACCTGCACTCTGAAGGAGGGGTGTTAATGTTGCAGTTTAAAAACTGTAGTGTAAATCACCCTTCTGGCAAGACAGTGATGGAGTGAATGATGGTGAAAGTTTTTCTTTTTCGGGCCACCCTGCCTTGGTGGGAATCGGCCAGTGTGTTAATAAAAAAAATAATACAAAAATATATTAAATTGTTCTGATTAACGTTTAGCTTGAATTTTATCGAGAAGTTGATCCTATTGAATGTTAAAGTGAATTAGAGGTTCATGTACGAGACAAATTTTTAAATGGGGATGTCTATTATATTTTTGAAAATCATATATTTTTGTTTAGTTGTGAAAAAAATCATTCTACCTCATCTTTACTATAAAAGTCAGATGAATAGTCTGCACGGGTTATAAGTATGTTAAAAATAAATATTAATTGTAAATTCTAGTTACGAATTACTGTACTGGCAGGGTAAGAGAGCTCCACCTATATCTACGTCTCCAGTAACTCCAACTATATCTACGTCTCCAGTAACTCCACCTATATCTATGTCTCCAGTAACTCCACCTATGTCTACGTCTCCAGTAACTCCACCTATATCTACGTCTCCAGTAACTCCACCTATATCTACGTCTCCAGTAACTCCACCTATATCTACGTCTCAAGCAGCTTCCACCTATATCTACGTCTCCAGTAACTCCACCTATATCTACGTCTCAAGCAGCTTCCACCTTTATCTACGTTTCCAGTAACTCCACTTATATCTACGTCTCAAGCAGCTTCCACCTATATCTACGTCTCCAGTAACTCCACCTATATCTACGTCTCCAGTAACTCCACCTATATCTACGTCTCCAGTAACTCCACCTATGTCTACGTCTCCAGTAACTCCACCTATATCTACGTCTCCAGTAACTCCACCTATATCTACGTCTCCAGTAACTCCACCTATATCTACGTCTCAAGCAGCTTCCACCTATATCTACGTCTCCAGTAACTCCACCTATATCTACGTCTCAAGCAGCTTCCACCTTTATCTACGTTTCCAGTAACTCCACTTATATCTACGTCTCAAGCAGCTTCCACCTATATCTACGTCTCCAGTAACTCAACCTATATCTACGTCTCAAGCAGCTTCCACCTATATCTACGTCTCCAGTAACTCCACCTATATCTACGTCTCAAGCAGCTTCCACCTATATCTACGTCTCCAGTAACTCCACCTATATCTACGTCTCAAGCAGCTTCCACCTATATCTACGTCTCCAGTAACTCCACCTATATCTACGTCTCAAGCAGCTTCCACCTATATCTACGTTTCCAGTAACTCCACCTATATCTACGTCTCAAGCAGCTTCCACCTATATCTACGTCTCCAGTAACTCCACCTATATCTACGTCTCAAGCAGCTTCCACCTATATCTACGTTTCCAGTAACTCCATTTATATCTACGTTTCCAGCAGCTTCTACCTATGTCTGCATTTCCAGAAGGAAGATATGGAAGCAGTGCCTTGTTATCTCACTCCAGGTGACCTGGTCAGGGCACGAAAGCCAGTCCTAAGTCACTTGTTTTATGTTACTTTTCAAGGGCTTTTAAAGGCCAAACATAAAGTAGATGCTTTAAGTTATCCCTTTCAGCATTGTTGGATAAAGGAAGACCCATTATCCTCCCACATATATCCCTCCCTCCAGTCGGGTACCACCTCTTGATCCTTCCAATTTCAACCACTCTCTGGGGACAAAATAACATTTTACGTGAGGAAGCGACCAACCTGGTTTTTCCTGATTGTACAGCAAACATTGTACATGAGCAAGTGACCAATCTTGGTCCTTCTAATTGAACTTGTACAAATTGAGATTGGAGCATGTTTAACCTTGACACAGTCCTCCTTAAACTGCCCTAATTATTTAGTTCACGTAAGTTTTCATCTATGTCCTCCAACTGTGCACACTCAGAGGTCAAGATGGCGCTGTTCAAGGAATGGTATCAATTATACAGATTCCATATCGACTAACACTTGTTAAAAATGAAAGAAGAAATCAATTTTCCCCTCAGCAACTAATTATTTAATTCGAGTACCAATCCTTGGACCTCTTGTACTGTGGTGCCTAAGTCTTAATACAATCATTACATGTGCACTGGTTTAATATTAAACAGAGTGGTATCTCCTCTGACTAATCAATGAGAACAATTTCCAGGCATCCACAGCAAGATATGTTTCCAGTATTGACATACTGAGTGAATATTACCTGGTAATATTAGCAAAATGTGCTATAGAGATCTTCACATTGACTGTTATTGGCTGCCTAAAATTAACCAATGGAACCCAATGAGTAATAGTAAGAGGAGTAATCATGGGCTGGTACAATGAAGAGCTCTGTCAAACTGAATGTCAAAAGGATCATTCACTATGATAACATGAATGTAGATAGGTATCTACCTGGAGAGTGTTCCAGGGAACAACGCTCCCTCGGCCCGGTCCATGACCAGGCCAACCGGTGGATCAGGGCCTGATCAACTAGGCTGTTACTGCTGGCAGCACGTAGTCCAATGGACGAACCACAGCCAGGCTGATCCGGTACTGACTTTAGGTATTTTGAAGGCAACCAGGGGTCTATTGGTAATTCCCTTATGGCTGGTGGGAGGCTGTTGAACAGTCTTGGGCCCAGAACACTTACTGTCATGCATCGCCTGCCAAGATTTTTGATTTCGTAGGCAGTGATTTCTGTGTGTAGATTAAGGACCAGTCCCTCTAGGATTTTCCAGGTGTAGATTATGATGTATCTCTCTCGCCTGTGCTCCAGTGAGTACAAGTCAAGTGCTTCCAAGTGTTCCCAGTAGTTAAAGTGTTTGATGAGACATATGTGCAGTAAAGGTTCTCTGTACACTCTCTAGATCTACTATTTCACCTGCCTTGAATGGGGTTGTTAATGTACAGAAGTATTCCAGCCTAGAGAGAACAAGTGATTTAAAAACGATCATCACTGAATGGGCATCTCTTGTTTTAAATGATCTCATTATCCATGAGATCAGTTTCCTCGCAGATGTGATAGTAGGACTGTTGTGATCCTGGAAGGCGAGATCCTCAGACATTACAACTCCCAGGTCCTTCACATTACTTTTCTGCTCTGTGTGATTAGAGTTTGTAGGTATACTAAGTTCTAGCTATTATTGTCTCCAGTATCACTCCTGGTAGTGTTAACTCTTGTGCTACTGAAACAGAAGGACTCCTGGTAGTGTCAATTCCTCTTTGTGTTAACTGTGGTGCTACTGAGACAGTACCTACCATGGCTGTTTTACTGATCCAGGAGCTCCATTGGTCGTTTCAGCTTCGGTGCTACTGATTCAGTAGCTCCAATGATTGTGGTAGCTTCTGCTACTGATCCAGGAGCTTCCATGATTGTGATTGCTTCTGTGTTACTGACCCAGTAGCTCCTATGGTCGTGGTAATTTCGGTGCTACTGACCCAATAGCTCCCATGATTGTGGTGGCTTCTGTGCTACTGACCCAGTAGCTCCAATGATTGTGGTAGCTTCTGTGCTACTGACCCAGTAGCTCCCATGATTGTGGTTGCTTCTGTGCTACTGACCAAGTAGCTCCCATGATTGTGGTAGCTTCGGTGCTACTGACCCAGTAGCTCCTAGGATTGTGGTTGCTTCTGTGCGACTGACCCAGTAGCTCCCATGATTGTGGTTGATTCTGTGTTACTAACCCAGTAGCTCCCATGATTGTGGTAGCTTCTGTGCTACTGACCCAGTAGCTCCCATGATTGTGGTATCTTCTGTGCTACTGACCCAGTAGCTCCCATGATTGTGGTAGCTTCTGTGCTACTGACCCAGCAGCCCCCATGAATGTGGTATCTTCTCTACTACTGACCCAGCAGCCCCCATGAATGTGTTATCTTCTCTTCTACTGACCCAGCAGCCCCCATGAATGTGGTATCTTCTCTACTACTGACCCAGCAGCTCCCATGAATGTGGTATCTTCTCTACGACTGACCCAGCAGCCCCCATGAATGTGGTATCTTCTCTACTACTGACCCAGCAGCCCCCATGAATGTGGTATCTTCTCTACTACTGACCCAGCAGCCCCCATGATTGTGGTAGCTTCTCTGCTACTGAGCCAGCAGTCCCCATGAATGTGGTATCTTCTCTACTACTGACCCAGCAGCCCCCATGATTGTGGTAGCTTCTCTGCTACTGACCCAGTAGCCCCCATGATTGTGGTAGCTTCTCTGCTACTGACCCAGCAGCCCCCATGAATGTGGTATCTTCTCTACTACTGACCCAGCAGCCCCCATGATTGAGGTATCTTCTCTACTACTGACCCAGCAGCCCCCATGATTGTGGTAGCTTCTCTACTACTGACCCAGCAGCAACCATGAATGTGGTATCTTCTCTACTACTGACCCAGCAGCCCCCATGATTGTGGTATATTCTCTACTACTGACCCAGCAGCCCCCATGATTGAGGTATCTTCTCTACTACTGACCCAGCAGCCCCCATGATTGTGGTAGCTTCTCTGCTACTGACCCAGCAGCCCCCATGAATGTGGTATCTTCTCTACTACTGACCCAGCAGCCCCCATGATTGTGGTATCTTCTCTGCTACTGACCCAGCAGCCCCCATGATTGTGGTAGCTTCTCTACTACTGACCCAGCAGCCCTCATGAATGTGGTATCTTCTCTACTACTGACCCAGCAGCCCCCATAAATGTGGTATCTTCTCTACTACTGACCCAGCAGCCCCCATGATTGTGGTATCGTCTCTACTACTGACCCAGCAGCCCCCATGATTGTGGTAGCTTCTCTACTACTGACCCAGCAGCCCCCATCAATGTGGTAGCTTCTCTACTACTGACCCAGCAGCCCCCATGAATGTGGTATCTTCTCTACTACTGACCCAGCAGCCCCCATGATTGTGGTAGCTTCTCTGCTACTGACCCAGCAGCCCCCATGAATGTGGTATCTTCTCTACTACTGACCCAGCTGCACCCATGATTGTGGTATCTTCTCTACTACTGACCCAGCAGCCCCCATGATTGAGGTATCTTCTCTACTACTGACCCAGCAGCCCCCATGAATGTGGTATCTTCTCTACTACTGACCCAGCAGCCCCCATGAATGTGGTAGCTTCTCTACTACTGACCCAGCAGCCCCCATGATTGTGGTAGCTTCTCTGCTACTAACCCAGCAGCCCCCATGAATGTGGTATCTTCTCTACTACTGACCCAGGAGCCCCCATGAATGTGGTATCTTCTCTACTACTGACCCAGCAGCCCCCATGAATGTGGTAGCTTCTCTACTACTGACCCAGCAGCCCCCATGATTGTGGTAGCTTCTCTGCTACTGACCCAGCAGCCCCAATGAATGTGGTATCTTCTCTACTACTGACCCAGCAGCCCCCATGAATGTGGTAGCTTCTCTGCTACTGACCCAGCAGCCCCCATGAATGTGGTATCTTCTCTACTACTGACCCAGCAGCCCCCATGAATGTGGTATCTTCTCTACTACTGACCCAGCAGCCCCCATGATTGTGGTATCTTCTCTACTACTGACCCAGCAGCCCCCATGATTGTGGTATCGTCTCTACTACTGTCCCAGCAGCCCCCATGATTGTGGTAGCTTCTCTACTACTGACCCAGCAGCCCCCATGAATGTGGTATCTTCTCTGCTACTGACCCAGCAGCCCCCATGATTGTGGTAGCTTCTCTGCTACTGACCCAGCAGTCCGCATGAATATGGTATCTTCTCTACTACTGACCCAGCAGCCCCCATGATTGTGGTATCTTCTCTACTACTGACCCAGCAGCCCCCATGAATGTGGAAGCTTCTCTGCTACTGACCCAGCAGCCCCCAGGGATGTGGTATCTTCTCTACTACTGACCCAGCAGCCCCCATGATTGTGGTAGCTTCTCTGCTACTGACCCAGCAGCCCCCATGAATGTGGTAGCTTCTCTACTACTGACCCAGCAGCCCCATGAATGTGGTAGCTTCTCTACTACTGACCCAGCAGCCCCCATGGATGTGGTATCTTCTCTACTACTGACCCAGTACCCCCCATGATTGTGGTAGCTTCTCTACTACTGACCCAACAGCCCCCATGATTGTGGTAGCTTCTCTGCTACTGACCCAGCAGCCCCCATGAATGTGGTATCTTCTCTACTACTGACCCAGTAGCCCCCATGATTGTGGTAGCTTCTCTGCTACTGACCCAGCAGCCCCCATGAATGTGGTAAGCTTCTCTACTACTGACCCAGCAGCCCCTATGAATGTGGTAGCTTCTCTGCTACTGACCCAGCAGCCCCCATGAATGTGGTATCTTCTCTACTACTGACCCAGCAGCCCCCATGAATGTGGTAGCTTCTCTGCTACTGACCCAGCAGCCCCCATGAATGTGGTATCATCTCTACTACTGACCCAGCAACCCCCATGATTGTGGTATCTTCTCTACTACTGACCCAGCAGCCCCCATGATTGTGGTATCGTCTCTACTACTGACCCAGCAGCCCCCATGATTGTGGTAGCTTCTCTACTACTGACCCAGCAGCCCCCATGAATGTGGTATCTTCTCTGCTACTGACCCAGCAGCCCCCATGATTGTGGTAGCTTCTCTGCTACTGACCCAGCAGTCCCCATGAATATGGTATCTTCTCTACTACTGACCCAGCAGCTCCCATGATTGTGGTAGCTTCTCTACTACTGACCCAGCAGCAACCATGATTGTGGTAGCTTCTCTGCTACTGACCCAGCAGCCCCCATGAATGTGGTAGCTTCTCTACTACTGACCCAGCAGCCCCCATGAATGTGGTATCTTCTCTACTACTGACCCAGCAGCCCCCATGAATGTGGTATCTTCTCTACTACTGACCCAGCAGCCCCCATGAATGTGGTATCTTCTCTACTACTGACCCAGCAGCCCCCATGAATGTGGTATCTTCTCTACTACTGGCCCAGCAGCCCCCATGATTGTGGTAGCTTCTCTACTACTGACCCAGCAGCTCCCATGATTGTGGTAGCTTCTCTACTACTGACCCAGCAGCCCCCATGAATGTGGTATCTTCTCTGCTACTGACTCAGCAGCTCCCATGATTGTGGTAGCTTCTCTGCTACTGATATGACTGTCATGATTTTCTGTAGAGAAGGGACAATTCCTGAATCCATTTTCCAAAAAAAATAAAAAAAAACTGCTTAGATAAAACTACACTAAAAAGGGATCTATTGCCCTATTAAAAGAAGAATTAACATTAGAAAATAAAATAGTTTAGTGAGCCTAGAGGTACAGGCGGCTGTGAGAACTGTGTTGGTAATGTAGGTTATTACTCACAGGTGACAAGCAAACCTGGTTATGTCAGGTCCACAACCACTGACTAATTTGCTAGCGTTATAATTCCTGATCTTCCTGATGTCTGCTTCGTCTTTTGCACTGGAGTAAATACTGGAGTTGAGGTAGTGTACTGGAGTTAAGGTTAGGTAGTGGAGTTAGTAAAGGTTGAGCGCTGGAATGAAGGTAGAGTACTGGAGTCAAGGTTGAGTACTGGAATCAAGGTTGACTACTGGAGTCAAGGTTGAGTACTGGAGTCAAGGTTGTGTACTAGAGTCAAGGTTGTGTACGAGAGTCAAGGTTGTGTACTAGAGTCAAGGTTGTGTACTAGAGTCAAGGTTGTGTAATAGAGTCAAGGTTGTGTACTAGAGTCAAGGTTGTGTACTAGAGTCAAGGTTGTGTAATAGAGTCAAGGTTGTGTACTAGAGTCAAGGTTGTGTACTAGAGTCAAGGTTGTGTACTAGAGTCAAGGTTGTGTACTAGAGTCAAGGTTGTGTACTAGAGTCAAGGTTGTGTACTAGAGTCAAGGTTGTGTACTAGAGTCAAGGTTGTGTACTAGAGTCAAGGTTGTGTACTAGAGTCAAGGTTGTGTACCAGAGTCAAGGTTGTGTACTAGAGTCAAGGTTGTGTACTAGAGTCAAGGTTGTGTACTAGAGTCAAGGTTGTGTACTGGAGTCAAGGTTGTGTACTAGAGTCAAGGTTGTGTACTGGAGTCAAGGTTGTGTACTAGAGTCAAGGTTGTGTACTGGAGTCAAGGTTGTGTACTAGAGTCAAGGTTGTGTACTAGAGTCAAGGTTGTGTGCTTGAGTCAAGGTTGTGTACTGGAGTCAAGGTTGTGTACTAGAGTCAAGGTTGTGTACTAGAGTCAAGGTTGTGTACTAGAGTCAAGGTTGTGTACTAGAGTCAAGGTTGTGTACTAGAGTCAAGGTTGTGTACTAGAGTCAAGGTTGTGTACTAGAGTCAAGGTTGTGTACTAGAGTCAAGGTTGTGCACTAGAGTCAAGGTTGTGTACTAGAGTCAAGGTTGTGTACTAGAGTCAAGGTTGTGTACTAGATTCAAGGTTGTGTACTAGAGTCAAGGTTGTGTACTAGAGTCAAGGTTGTGTACTAGAGTCAAGGTTGTGTACTAGAGTCAAGGTTGTGTACTAGAGTCAAGATTGTGTACTAGAGTCAAGGTTGTGTACTAGAGTCAAGGTTGCGCACCAGAGTCAAGGTTGTGCACTAGAGTCAAGGTTGTGTACTAGAGTCAAGGTTGTGTACTAGAGTCAAGGTTGTGTACTAGAGTCAAGGTTGTGTACTAGAGTCAAGGTTGTGTACTAGAGTCAAGGTTGTGTACTAGAGTCAAGGTTGTGTACTAGAGTCAAGGTTGTGTACTAGAGTCAAGGTTGTGTACCAGAGTCAAGGTTGTGTACTAGAGTCAAGGTTGTGTACTAGAGTCAAGGTTGTGTACTAGAGTCAAGGTTGTGTACTGGAGTCAAGGTTGTGTACTAGAGTCAAGGTTGTGTACTGGAGTCAAGGTTGTGTACTAGAGTCAAGGTTGTGTACTGGAGTCAAGGTTGTGTACTAGAGTCAAGGTTGTGTACTAGAGTCAAGGTTGTGTGCTAGAGTCAAGGTTGTGTACTGGAGTCAAGGTTGTGTACTAGAGTCAAGGTTGTGTACTAGAGTCAAGGTTGTGTACTAGAGTCAAGGTTGTGTACTAGAGTCAAGGTTGTGTACTAGAGTCAAGGTTGTGTACTAGAGTCAAGGTTGTGTACTAGACTCAAGGTTGTGTACTAGAGTCAAGGTTGTGTACTAGAGTCAAGGTTGTGCACTAGAGTCAAGGTTGTGCACTAGAGTCAAGGTTGTGTACTAGAGTCAAGGTTGTGTACTAGAGTCAAGGTTGTGTACTAGAGTCAAGGTTGTGTACTAGAGTCAAGGTTGTGTACTAGAGTCAAGGTTGTGTACTAGAGTCAAGGTTGTGTACTAGAGTCAAGGTTGTGTACTAGAGTCAAGGTTGTGCACCAGAGTCAAGGTTGTGCACTAGAGTCAAGGTTGTGTACTAGAGTCAAGGTTGTGTACTAGAGTCAAGGTTGTGTACTAGAGTCAAGGTTGTGTACTAGAGTCAAGGTTGTGTACTGGAGTCAAGGTTGTGTACTAGAGTCAAGGTTGTGTACTAGAGTCAAGGTTGTGTACTAGAGTCAAGGTTGTGTACTGGAGTCAAGGTTGTGTACTAGAGTCAAGGTTGTGTACTAGAGTCAAGGTTGTGTACCAGAGTCAAGGTTGTGTACTAGAGTCAAGGTTGTGTACTAGAGTCAAGGTTGTGTACTAGAGTCAAGGTTGTGTACTGGAGTCAAGGTTGTGTACTAGAGTCAAGGTTGTGTACGAGAGTCAAGGTTGTGTACTGGATTCAAGGTTGTGTACTAGAGTCAAGGTTGTGTGCTAGAGTCAAGGTTGTGTACTAGAGTCAAGGTTGTATACTGGAGTCAAGGTTGTGTACTAGAGTCAAGGTTGTGTACTGGAGTCAAGGTTGTGTACTAGAGTCAAGGTTGTGTACTAGAGTCAAGGTTGTGTGCTAGAGTCAAGGTTGTGTGCTAGAGTCAAGGTTGTGTACTGCAGTCAAGGTTGTGTACTAGAGTCAAGGTTGTGTACTAGAGTCAAGGTTGTGTACGAGAGTCAAGGTTGTGTACTGGATTCAAGGTTGTGTACTAGAGTCAAGGTTGTGTGCTAGAGTCAAGGTTGTGTACTAGAGTCAAGGTTGTGTACTGGAGTCAAGGTTGTGTACTAGAGTCAAGGTTGTGTACTGGAGTCAAGGTTGTGTACTAGAGTCAAGGTTGTGTACTAGAGTCAAGGTTGTGTACTAGAGTCAAGGTTGTGTGCTAGAGTCAAGGTTGTGTACTGCAGTCAAGGTTGTGTACTAGAGTCAAGGTTATGTACTGGAGTCAAGGTTGTGTACTAGAGTCAAAGTTGTGTACTGGAGTCAAGGTTGTGTACTAGAGTCAAGGTTGTGTACTGGAGTCAAGGTTTTGTACTAGAGTCAAGGTTGTGTACTGGAGTCAAGGTTGTGTACTAGAGTCAAGGTTGTGTACTAGAGTCAAGGTTGTGTGCTAGAGTCAAGGTTGTGTACTGGAGTTAAGTTTGTGTACTAGAGTCAAGGTTGTGTACTAGAGTCAAGGTTGTGTACTAGAGTCAAGGTTGTGTACTAGAGTCAAGGTTGTGTACTAGAGTCAAGGTTGTGTACTAGAGTCAAGGTTGTGTACTAGAGTCAAGGTTGTGTACTAGAGTCAAGGTTGTGTACTACAGTCAAGGTTGTGTACTAGAGTCAAGGTTGTGTACTAGAGTCAAGGTTGTGTACTTGAATCAAGGTTCGGTACTGGAGTCAAGGTTGAGTAGTGGATTCAAGGTTAGGTACTGGGATAATGAATACTGGAGCCAAGGTTGTATTCTGAAGACCAAGTTGAGTACTGGAGTCAAGGTTGAGTACTGGAGTAAAGATTGAATTTCGGAGTCAAGGTTGAGTACTAGAGTCAAGGTTAAGTACTGGAGTCAAGGTTTAGTACTGGAGACAAGGTTGAGTATTGGAGTCAAGGTTGAGTATTGGAGTCAAGGTTGAGTACTAGAGTCAGTGTTGAGTTCTGGAGAAAAAGTTGAATTCTGGCGTCAGGGTTGAGTACTGGCGTCACGGTTGAGTACTGGAGTCAAGGTTTAGTACTGGAGTTACGGTTAAGTACTGGAGTCAAGGTTGAGTACTAGAGTCAAGGTTGAGTACTGGAGTCAAGGTTGAGTACTGGAGTCAAGGTTGAGTACTGGAGTCAAGAGTGAGTAATAGAGTCAAGGTTGAGTACTGGAATCAAGGTTGAGTACTGGAGTCAAAGGTGAGTAATAGAGTCAAGGTTGAGTACTGGAGTGAAGGTTGAGTACTGGAGTAAAGGTTGAGTACTGGATTAAAGGTTGAGTACTGGAGTCAAGGTTGGGTACTGGCGTCAAGGTTGAGTATTGGAGTCAAGGTTGAGTACTGAAGTCAAGGTTGAGTACTGGAGTCAAGGTTGAGTACTGGAGTCAAGGTTGAGTACTGGAGTCAAGGTTGAGTACGGGAGTCAAGGGTGAATAATAGAGTCAAGGTTGAGTACTGGAGTAAAGATTGAATTTCGGTGTCAAGGTTGAGTACTAGAGTCAAGGTTGAGTACTGGAGTCAAGGTTTAGTACTGGAGACAAGGTTGAGTATTGGAGTCAAGGTTGAGTATTGGAGTCAAGGTTGAGTACTAGAGTCAGTGTTGAGTTCTGGAGTAAAAGTTGAATTCTGGCGTCAAGGTTAAGTACTGGCGTCACGGTTGAGTACTGGAGTCAAGGTTTAGTACTGGAGTTACGGTTAAGTACTGGAGTCAAGGGTGTGTAATAGAGTCAAGGTTGAGTGCTGGAGTCAAGGTTGAGTACTGGAGTCAAGAGTGAGTAATAGAGTCAAGGTTGAGTACTGGAGTCAAGGTTGAGTGCTGGAATCAAAGGTAACAGAGTCAAGGTTGAGTACTGGAGTGAAGGTTGAGTACTGGAGTAAAGGTTGAGTACTGGAGTCAAGGTTGGGTACTGGCGTCAAGGTTGAGTACTGGAGTCAAGGTTGAGTACTGAAGTCAAGGTTGAGTACTGGAGTCAAGGTTGAGTACTGGAGTCAAGGTTGAGTACTGGAGTCAAGGTTGAGTACGGGAGTCAAGGGTGAATAATAGAGTCAAGGTTGAGTACTGGAGTCAAGGTTGAGTACTGGAGTCAAGGGTGAGTAATAGAGTCAAGGGTGAGTAGTGGATTGAAGGTTAGGTACTGGAATAATGAATACTGGAGCCAAGGTTGAATTCTGAAGCCCAAGTTGAGTACTGGAGTCTAGGTTGAATACTCGAGTCAAGGTTGAGTACTGGAATAAAGATTGAATTTTGGGGTCAAGGTTGAGTACTGGAGTCAAGGTTGAGTACTGGAGTCAAGGTTGAGTACTGGAGTCAAGGTTGAGTACTGGAGTCAAGGTTGAGTACTGGAGTCAAGGTTGAGTACTGGAGTCAAGGTTGAGTACTGGAGTCAAGGTTAAGTACTGGAGTCAAGGTTGAGTACTGGAGTCAAGGTTAAGTACTGGAGTCAAGGTTGAGTACTGGAGTCAAGGTTGAGTACTGGAGTCAAGGTTGAGTACTGGAGTCGAGGTTGAGTACTGGAGTCAAGGTTGAGTACTGGAGTCAAGGTTGAGTACTGGAGTCAAGGTTGAGTACTGGAGTCAAGGTTGAGTAATGGAGTCAAGGTTGAGTACTGGAGTCAAGGTTGAGTACTGGAGTCAAGGTTGAGTACTGGAGTCAAGGTTGAGTACTGGAGTCAAGGTTGAGTACTGGAGTCAAGGTTGAGTACTGGGGTCAAGGTTGAGTACTGGAGTCAAGGTTGAGTACTGGAGTCAAGGTTGAGTACTGGAGTCAAGGTTGAGTACTGGAGTCAAGGTTGAGTACTGGAGTCAAGGTTGAGTACTGGAGTCAAGGTTGAGTACTGGAGTCAAGGTTGAGTACTGGAGTCAAGGTTGAGTACTGGAGTCAAGGTTGAGTACTGGAGTCAAGGTTGAGTACTGGAGTCAAGGTTGAGTACTGGAGTCAAGGTTGAGTACTGGAGTCAAGGTTGAGTACTGGAGTCAAGGTTGAGTACTGGAGTCAAGGTTGAGTACTGGAGTCAAGGTTAAGTACTAGAGTCAAGGTTGAGTACTGGAGTCAAGGTTAAGTACTGGAGTCAAGGTTGAGTACTGGAGTCAAGGTTGAGTACTGGAGTCAAGGTTAAGTACTGGAGTCAAGGTTGAGTACTGGAGTCAAGGTTGAGTACTGGAGTCAAGGTTGAGTACTGGAGTCAAGGTTGAGTACTGGAGTCAAGGTTGAGTACTGGAGTCAAGGTTGAGTAATGGAGTCAAGGTTGAGTACTGGAGTCAAGGTTGAGTACTGGAGTCAAGGTTGAGTACTGGAGTCAAGGTTGAGTACTGGGGTCAAGGTTGAGTACTGGAGTCAAGGTTGAGTACTGGAGTCAAGGTTGAGTACTGGAGTCAAGGTTGAGTACTGGAGTCAAGGTTGAGTACTGGAGTCAAGGTTGAGTACTGGAGTCAAGGTTGAGTACTGGAGTCAAGGTTGAGTACTGGAGTCAAGGTTGAGTACTGGAGTCAAGGTTGAGTACTGGAGTCAAGTTTGAGTACTGGAGTCAAGGTTGAGTACTGGAGTCAAGGTTGAGTACTGGAGTCAAGGTTGAGTACTGGAGTCAAGGTTGAGTACTGGAGTCAAGGTTGAGTACTGGAGTCAAGTTTGAGTACTGGAGTCAAGGTTGAGTACTGGAGTCAAGGTTGAGTACTGGAGTCAAGGTTGTGTACTGGAGTCAAGTTTGAGTACTGGAGTCAAGGTTGAGTACTGGAGTCAAGGTTGAGTACTGGAGTCAAGTTTGAGTACTGGAGTCAAGGTTGAGTACTGGAGTCAAGGTTGAGTACTGGAGTCAAGGTTGAGTACTGGAGTCAAGTTTGAGTACTGGAGTCAAGGTTGAGTACTGGAGTCAAGGTTGAGTACTGGAGTCAAGGTTGAGTACTGGAGTCAAGGTTGAGTACTGGAGTCAAGGTTGAGTACTGGAGTCAAGGTTGAGTACTGGAGTCAAGGTTGAGTACTGGAGTCAAGGTTGAGTACTGGAGTCAAGGTTGAGTACTGGAGTCAAGGTTGAGTACTGGAGTCAAGGTTAAGTACTAGAGTCAAGGTTGAGTACTGGAGTCAAGGTTAAGTACTGGAGTCAAGGTTGAGTACTGGAGTCAAGGTTGAGTACTGGAGTCAAGGTTAAGTACTGGAGTCAAGGTTGAGTACTGGAGTCAAGGTTGAGTACTGGAGTCAAGGTTGAGTACTGGAGTCAAGGTTGAGTACTGGAGTCAAGGTTGAGTACTGGAGTCAAGGTTGAGTAATGGAGTCAAGGTTGAGTACTGGAGTCAAGGTTGAGTACTGGAGTCAAGGTTGAGTACTGGAGTCAAGGTTGAGTACTGGGGTCAAGGTTGAGTACTGGAGTCAAGGTTGAGTACTGGAGTCAAGGTTGAGTACTGGAGTCAAGGTTGAGTACTGGAGTCAAGGTTGAGTACTGGAGTCAAGGTTGAGTACTGGAGTCAAGGTTGAGTACTGGAGTCAAGGTTGAGTACTGGAGTCAAGGTTGAGTACTGGAGTCAAGGTTGAGTACTGGAGTCAAGTTTGAGTACTGGAGTCAAGGTTGAGTACTGGAGTCAAGGTTGAGTACTGGAGTCAAGGTTGAGTACTGGAGTCAAGGTTGAGTACTGGAGTCAAGGTTGAGTACTGGAGTCAAGTTTGAGTACTGGAGTCAAGGTTGAGTACTGGAGTCAAGGTTGAGTACTGGAGTCAAGGTTGTGTACTGGAGTCAAGTTTGAGTACTGGAGTCAAGGTTGAGTACTGGAGTCAAGGTTGAGTACTGGAGTCAAGTTTGAGTACTGGAGTCAAGGTTGAGTACTGGAGTCAAGGTTGAGTACTGGAGTCAAGGTTGAGTACTGGAGTCAAGTTTGAGTACTGGAGTCAAGGTTGAGTACTGGAGTCAAGGTTGAGTACTGGAGTCAAGGTTGAGTACTGGAGTCAAGGTTGAGTACTGGAGTCAAGGTTGAGTACTGGAGTCAAGGTTGAGTACTGGAGTCAAGGTTGAGTACTGGAGTCAAGGTTGAGTACTGGAGTCAAGGTTGAGTACTGGAGTCAAGGTTGAGTACTGGAGTCAAGGTTAAGTACTAGAGTCAAGGTTGAGTACTGGAGTCAAGGTTAAGTACTGGAGTCAAGGTTGAGTACTGGAGTCAAGGTTGAGTACTGGAGTCAAGGTTAAGTACTGGAGTCAAGGTTGAGTACTGGAGTCAAGGTTGAGTACTGGAGTCAAGGTTGAGTACTGGAGTCAAGGTTGAGTACTGGAGTCAAGGTTGAGTACTGGAGTCAAGGTTGAGTAATGGAGTCAAGGTTGAGTACTGGAGTCAAGGTTGAGTACTGGAGTCAAGGTTGAGTACTGGAGTCAAGGTTGAGTACTGGGGTCAAGGTTGAGTACTGGAGTCAAGGTTGAGTACTGGAGTCAAGGTTGAGTACTGGAGTCAAGGTTGAGTACTGGAGTCAAGGTTGAGTACTGGAGTCAAGGTTGAGTACTGGAGTCAAGGTTGAGTACTGGAGTCAAGGTTGAGTACTGGAGTCAAGGTTGAGTACTGGAGTCAAGGTTGAGTACTGGAGTCAAGTTTGAGTACTGGAGTCAAGGTTGAGTACTGGAGTCAAGGTTGAGTACTGGAGTCAAGGTTGAGTACTGGAGTCAAGGTTGAGTACTGGAGTCAAGGTTGAGTACTGGAGTCAAGTTTGAGTACTGGAGTCAAGGTTGAGTACTGGAGTCAAGGTTGAGTACTGGAGTCAAGGTTGTGTACTGGAGTCAAGTTTGAGTACTGGAGTCAAGGTTGAGTACTGGAGTCAAGGTTGAGTACTGGAGTCAAGTTTGAGTACTGGAGTCAAGGTTGAGTACTGGAGTCAAGGTTGAGTACTGGAGTCAAGGTTGAGTACTGGAGTCAAGTTTGAGTACTGGAGTCAAGGTTGAGTACTGGAGTCAAGGTTGAGTACTGGAGTCAAGGTTGAGTACTGGAGTCAAGGTTGAGTACTGGAGTCAAGGTTGAGTACTGGAGTCAAGGTTGAGTACTGGAGTCAAGGTTGAGTACTGGAGTCAAGGTTGAGTACTGGAGTCAAGGTTGAGTACTGGAGCTTACATGTACGTGACATTAATTAGTTAAATATGTAGTAGCAAAAAATTCTATTTTATAGATCTCAAATATTTTTTTCAAGCAGATAATATTTGATATAGATAATATATCACGTTGATGTATCATGTTGATAATATATCACGTTGATGATGTATCATGTTTATAATATAACACGTTGATGATGTATCATGTTGATAATATATCACGTTGATGATGTATCATGTTGATAATATATCACGTTGATGATGTATCATGTTGATAATATATCATGTTGATGATGTATCATGTTGATAATATATCATGTTGATGATGTATCATGTTGATAATATATCATGTTGATGATGTATCATGTTGATAATATATCACGTTGATGATGTATCATGTTGATAATATATCATGTTGATGATGTATCATGTTGATAATATATCATGTTGATGATGTATCATGTTGATAATATATCATGTTGATGATGTATCATGTTGATAATATATCACGTTGATGATGTATCATGTTGATAATATATCACGTTGATGATGTATCATGTTGATAATATATCACGTTGATGATGTATCATGTTGATAATATATCACGTTGATGATGTATCATGTTGATAATATATCACGTTGATGATGTATCATGTTGATAATATATCATGTTGATGATGTATCATGTTGATAATATATCACGTTGATGATGTATCATGTTGATAATATATCATGTTGATGATGTATCATGTTGATAATATATCATGTTGATGATGTATCATGTTGATAATATATCATGTTGATGATGTATCATGTTGATAATATATCATGTTGATGATGTATCATGTTGATAATATGTCATGTTGATGATGTATCATGTTGATAATATATCATGTTGATGTGATGTTGATACACTGATGGCGACTGAGAGTGTCATCAGTTGCTGGCAGAAATACAGAAATATTTATGTTGATACTGTCAGTTGGTCGAGGTGATGTGTAGCGTCAGTGTCGGAGGAAGACACAAGCCCAGCGGTTTTCTCGGGAAAACACCAAAAGTACATTATGTGTATGTCGTCCGTGTGACAGCTTGGTCTATCAAGTTATTGTTGTCATTGTCCCCAAGTTGTAAATTGTCATCACAGTGTGGTTGATCTGGAGTGTGAGTAGCTGTATAGTTTAAATTTGGTAACTTTCTTTTTGTTCTGCCAATATTTCTAAAATGATCCGGTAGGAAGATGAAGTCGACTTAGACCAGTGTGTTGCCAGTCTCTGGTTCTCTGAATTACATAAGAACATAAGAAAGGAGGAACACTGCAGCAGGCCTGTTGGCCCATACTAGGCAGGTCCTTTACAATTCATCCCACTAACAAACATTTGACCTACCCAATTTTCAATGCTACCCAAGAAATAAGCTCTGATGTGCAAGTCCCACTCAAATCCAACCCATCCCACTCATGTATTTATCCAACCTAAATTTGAAACTACCCAAAGTCCTAGCCTCAATAACCCAACTAGGTAGACTGTTCCACTCATCTACTACCCTATTTCCAAACCAATACTTTCCTATGTCTTTTCTAAATCTAAACTTATCTAATTTAAATCCATTACTGCGGGTTCTCTCTTGGAGAGATATTCTCAAGACCTTGTTAATATTCCCTTTATTAATACCTACCTTCCACTTACACACTTCGATCAGGTCTCCCCTCATTCTTCGTCTAACAAGTGAATGTAACTTAAGAGTCTTCAATCTTTCTTCATAAGGAAGATTTCTAATGCTATGTATTAATTTAGTCATCCTACGCTGAATGTTTTCTAACGAATTTATGTCCATTCTGTAATATGGAGACCAGAATTGAACTGCATAATCTAGGTGAGGCCTTACTAATGATGTATAAAGCTGCAGTATGACCTCTGGACTTCTGTTGCTTACACTTCTTGATATAAATCCCAGTAATCTATTTGCCTTATTACGTACGCTTAGGCATTGCTGTCTTGGTTTAAGGTTGCTGCTTACCATAACCCCCAAGTCCTTTTCGCAATCTGTATGGTTAAGTTCTACATTATTTAACTTATAAGTGCTAGGGTTATGGACGCTCCCGAGTTTCAGAACCTTGCATTTATCTACATTGAACTGCATCTGCCACTTTTCTGACCAAGAGTAGAGTTTGTCTAAATCCTCCTGAAGTTCCCTAACATCTACGTTTGAATCAATTATCCTACCTATCTTCGTGTCATCGGCGAATTTGCTCATATCACTAGTAATTCCTTCATCAAGATCATTGATATATATTATAAACAACAACGGGCCCAAGACTGATCCCTGTGGAACGCCACTTGTTACTGATCCCCACTCGGATTTAACCCCATTTATGGACACTCTTTGCTTCCTGTCTGTGAGCCATGATTCGATCCACGAGAGCACCCTTCCCCCAATGCCATGAGCTGCTACTTTCTTCAACAGTCTTTGGTGCGGAACTCTATCAAATGCCTTACTAAAATCTAAGTAAATAATATCAAATTCTTTATCGTGGTCAACAGCCTCAAAAGCTTTACTGAAGAAAGTTAATAAATTAGTTAGACAAGACCGGCCTCTTGTGAATCCATGCTGAGTATCATTAATCAAGCTATGCTTATCGAGATGGCTTCTTATAATCTCAGCTATAATTGACTCTAGTAATTTGCCTACAATTGAGGTCAGGCTTATTGGGCGGTAATTTGACGGTAACGACTTGTCCCCTGTTTTAAAAATAGGAATTACATTAGCCATCTTCCACATATCAGACACTGCACCTATTTGAAGAGATAAATTAAAAATATTAGTTAATGGTTCACAGACTTCCATTTTGCACTCCTTTAGAACCCTTGAAAAAACCTCATCAGGACCCGGTGACTTATTTTGCTTCAGTCTGTCTATCTGCTTCACAACCATTTCACTAGTGACTGTGATGTTACATAATTTATCTTCTTCTGATCCACTATAAAAATTAATTACCGGAATATTTTTAGTGTCTTCCTGTGTAAAAACCGAGAGAAAATAATTATTTAAAATCGAGCACATTTCATTCTCTTTGTCAGTAAGATGCCCATAGTTATTTTTAAGGGGACCTATCTTATCTCTGACTTTTGTTCTATAGACCTGGAAAAAACTTTTTGGGTTAGTTTTAGAATCCCTAGTTTTAGAATTCCTTTTCACTGCTTTTATTCGGCATTTTTTCAGGTATCTCTTATTCAAATAAGTTTTCTGCAGTGCAGATTGAAGACTGGATTTTCACTCACTTCTACTGCACATTGTATCTAATATTTCTCATTTACATTCTAAAGAATACATTCCAAGTGCGCCGAGATTTTCCTCAATACTGTAGTGATTATGCGGATAGTAAACAACTTCTACACATTTTCCAAGTTAAATATCTTTCCTGGCTCTAAATTAGCACTGAGCACAAAACAATCGTCTAAAATGCCAGTGTAAGTAATTTGAAAATCATAATACCTCAAGGTTTACAATAAACAATTTCCTTATTCAGCAAAACATTAACTCGGTTTCTCACATTTTTTTTCATATTTTGAAGATATAGGCTATAGATTTAGGCTTTATTAATAAATATTCATCAAAAATAGTAAGCCCACTTATTTTTTCATTGAATTTATTGATATTTTATTAATTATTCAAGAGACTTATAGGAGGTCATTAATATTCAATGAAAATATATTGAGGGTGTTTCCTAATTAAAATTTAACTTGGATGTTTTGAGGTTAATTCCAATTTTGTTGAAAATATTTTGGTTTATTACAATAAAACTTTCAGCATGTATGCCTAGTTCTATTACAAAAAATTACCAAATGGTTTCATAAAGTTAAGGAAAATATAGCAAGCAGAAAGCAGAGCTGGAAATTCATCATAATTCGTTTAGAGGCCGAAAAACAGACTATTTTTCCGTACTAACTGAGATAGAGGTTATCAATTACTAAATCTTCCAGAAAGGACAAATTCAAGAGCTTTAATTAGTGTACTTTACAATTAAGGTAAAGATTTCACTGACAAGATCACAGCAGAACAAGAAAGGATCTTGTCAAGTACGAGCTGAGGGAATTTTTGGCAACTATAGACAGAAATAAATGACACCGTTACAGTCCAAAATACTTTCGAAGATCAGTTCCTTATTTAGGTATGCATTCAGGGCCTTTATCGCAGAGCTGAGCATATAAGTCACAAACTCTCTTTTGTGCTAGTAAATCACTAAATCTGAATACATAAGTCGGTCAAGTGAGTCAAATGTTTCGTTTAGTATTTCACAAAAATATCTGTTTGCCTCAGCTTCGCTGATAAGCATGAAGTGAACGATAAATTCTGTCCGCGACATACAAAACGATTTTCAAACCTCAGAGAACTGGGCATGACGTTCCGAGATGCTTTTAAAAGCAGCAAGAACAAACCTTTCCTATCAACAACAAATCAAAGATATCTACGCTAAATACACCTTCATACAACCCTCGTCTATGACGACGAAGAGTTATCCTAGTGTTTCCACAGTGACAAACCATACCACCAAAACCAAATGAACTTCAAATGCTACACATTGCAATATACAATAACGAAAAGTAGACAGTCTACAAACACCTTCACTCTCCATAGTCTAGTAGAATCTCCTTCATCAGTTTGATGGATCTATTGAAGGAGTATATGAAGGCTGACAAGGCAATCTGAGAGGCAGTATGTATTCCTAGTCCGCATAATCTGCCTGGAGGTGTGGCTTCCTCGCACTACGATTGCCATAAAGTTTCAGATATTTGAGCAACTGGCCATTGGAAAAAGTACGCTAAAAGATGAATAAAAAAGAACTGTAATGACCCAAAAAATAAATTATTAGATTTTTTTTTTTCAACAAGTGGGTCGTCTCCCACCGAGGCAGGGTGACCCAGAAAGAAAGAAAATTCCAGAAAAGAAAATACTCTCATCATCATTTAACACTTTCAGCTCACTCATACATAATCATTGTTTTTGCAGAGGTGCTCAGAATACAACAATTTAAAAGCATATATAAAAATATACAACATATCCCTCCAAACTGCCAATATCCCAAACCCCTCCTTTAAAGTGCAGGCATTGTACTTCCCATTTCCAGGACTCAAGTCCGGCTATATATAAATAACCGGTTTCCCTGAATCCCTTCACTAAATATTACCCTGCTCACACTCCAACAGCTCGACAAGTCCCGAAAACCATTTATCTCCATTCACTCCTATCTAACATGCTCACGCACGTTTGCTGGAAATCCAAGCCCCTCGCCCATAAAACCTCCTTTACCCCCTCCCTCCAACCTTTTCGTGGACGACCCCTACCCCGCTTTCCTTCCCCTACAGATTTATACACTCTCCATATCATTCTACTTTGATCCATTCTCTCTAAATGACCAATCCACCTCAACAACCCCTCTTCAGCCCTCTGACTAATACTTTTATTAACTCCACACCTCCTCCTAATTTCCACACTCCGAATTTTCTGCATAATAATTACACCACACATTGCCCTTAGACAGGAAATCTCCACTGCCTCCAACCGCCTCCTCTCTGCAGCATTCACAACCCAAGCTTCACACCCATATAAGAGTGTTCGTACCACTATACTTTCATACATTCCCTTCTTTGCCTCCATAGACAATGTTTTTTGTCTCCACACATACCTCAATGCACCACACACCTTTTTTCCTCCAGCAATTATATGGTTAACTTCATCCTTCGTAAACTCATCCACTGACAAGTCAACTCTCAAATATCTGAAAACATTCACTTCTTCCATACTCCTTCTCTCCAATGTGATATCCAATTTTTATTTTTCTAAATCGTTTGATACCCTCATCACCTTACTCTTTTCTATGTTCACTTTCAACTTTCTACCTTTACTCACCCTCCCAAACTCGTCCATTAACGTTTGCAACTTTTCTTTAGAATCTCCCATAAGCACAGTATCATCAGCAAAAAGTAACTGTGTCAACTCATATTTTGTACTTGATTCCCCATAATTTAATCCCACCCCTCCCCCCAACACCCTAGCATTTACTTCTTTTACAACCCCATTTATAAATATATTAAACAACCATGGTGACATTGCACATCCCTGTCTAAGACCTACTTTTACCGGGAAGTAGTCTCCCTCTCTCCTACACACCCTAACCTGAGCCTCACTATCCTCATAAAAACTCTTTACAGCGTTCAATAACTTACCACCTATTCCATACACTTGCAACATCTGCCACATTGCTCCCCTATCCACTATCATATGCCTTTTCTAAGTCCATAAATGTAATGAAAACTTCCCTTCCTTTATCTAAATACTGTTCACATATATGCTTCAATGTAAACACTTGATCAACACATCCCCTACCCACTCTGAAACCTCCTTGCTCATCCGCCATCCTACATTCTGTCTTACCTCTAATTCTTTCAATAATAACCCTACCGTACACTTTTCTTGGTATACTTAGTAAACTTATTCCCCTATAATTTTTACAGTCTCTTTTATCCCCATTCCCTTTATATAAAGGAACTATACATGCTCTCCACCAATCCTTAGGTACCTTCCTCTCTTTCATTCATTTATTAAACAAAAATACCAACCGCTACAATACTATATCCCCCCTGCTTTAAACATTTCTGTCATGATCCCGTCAGTTCCAGCTGCTTTACCCCTTTCATTCTATGTAATGCCTCACGCACCTCCCCCACACTCACATCTTGCTCTTCTTCACTCCTAAAAAATGTTATACCTCCCTGGCCAGACTATTATAAATATCTACATATAATAATATTAATATAAATGAACATAAAGTTGCAATGAGAAAGCGTCAGTGAATCAACACAGTGATTCAAGAAGGGATCGATTGGGCAGATTTGGAGCTGGCAAAGGACGAAGAGAATCGTAAAAATTGAGGTAACTTATAGTTTGCTGAAGAATTAGAAGGCTTGATTTCGGGATATTTTCTTTTCCCAAGATCTCACCAATGGCATTAAACCCAGGTGGAGCGCCAGCAGTGGATCGACGACTTTTGACTCGTTTGATGGAGTTTTCGCTGGAGGACCCCAGCATAAACACTATTCTCTGTAAGTTCTTTGGCAATTTTTATGCCATACAGACGGGAATCTGTAGTACTTGCTAGTGTTCCATTATCCAAAAATCAGATAGTTCGCTGGTGAGATCGTTGGTAACATTTGTGATGGCGAGGCAGGAGGGGAGGCGAGAAGGTTTCCTGCGGGACACCTTTACGTCAGTCTCTTTTGTGTTGTCCAAGGAGCAGTTATATGCCGCTGTTTTAACATGAGTGGATTAATAGATCAAGTCTAGAAAAATGGTCATGGACATATCTTAGTACAGACTCACTTTTGACATAGTCAAGGTTCAGTTTGATCAGGGCTTTCTAGTATATGAGATTAGTAATATGGGGCGCATGCTGCTTGAACTACTGTTATCAGCTAGATCTCTGTAAGCTGAATCATGTGTTTATAAAAATAAAGATCATTATTATTATTATTATTATTATTATTATTATTATTATTATTATTATTATTATTATTATTATTATGATTATTATTATTGTTATTATTACTTTGGTCTTAGAATAATGGCTACGTCTCTGCTCACTGTTCTCGCTGCTGCCCTGGCAACAACGTGAAGCAGGAGGTTATCAAAAACCATGAGACAGATTCCTTCACCATTCCATTGTGGTACACAGATTCATCTAAAGAAAGGGATTCCTAATTATCTTAAGAGCACTGGAGAAACAGATATTGGAAGAACTTGATTCATTATAGAGCCGACGCATTGCAACATATCTCTCATATTTGTGGCCTTGATTCCTAGAGGGAATAGCACCAAACAAGCACACGAAAATCACTCCCTATGAAAGCAAAAGACTCGGCAGGAGATGCAGTATTCCCCCAGTGAATAACAGGGGCGCCACGAGTACGCTAAGACAACACAATAAGTCTCAGGTACCCAAGACTATTCAACTGCCTCCCAGCATGCATAAGAGGGATTACCAAAAGACCCCTGGCTGTCTTCAAGAAGGAGCTGGACAGACACGTGAAATCAGTACCTGACCAACCGGGCTGGTCGGGTACTGACCAGCCCGGCTGGTCGGTTTGCGTGCAGCCAGCAGTAACAGCCTGATTGATAGGACCCTGATCCACCACGAGGCCTGGTCTCAGACCTAGCCGTTGGGGCTTTGACCCCCGAAACCCTCCCCAGGTATACCCTGTGGAGGGTATATATATATATATATATAAATATATATATATATATATATATATATATATATATATATATATATATATATATATATATATATATATATATATATATATATATATATATATATATATATATATATATATATATATATATATATATATATATAATATATGTATATATGTATATATATGTTGTGCCGAATATGTAAAACTTGCGATCTTGGCTTAAATAGCAACGGTCATCTTGCCATATAGGAGAAGTGAAAATTTGTGTATGTAATAATTTCGCAAAAATCATTCTGAACCTAACGAAAAAAAAATATTTCATTGTGTTTGCATAGTATTAAGTTACTGTAAACGTATTTAAAATATATCTTGTTGGATTAGGCTGGTAGACAGCAACCACCCAGGGAAGTACTACCGTCCTGCCAGATGACTGTGAAACAGAAACCTGTAACTGTTTGGCATGATGGTAGGATTGCTGGTGTCTTTTTCTGTCTCATAAACACGCTAGATAACAGGGATATCTTGCTACTCCAACTTACACTTTGGTCACACTTCACAGACACGCACATGCATATATATATACATACATCTAGGTTTTTCTCCTTTTCCTAAATAGCTCTTGTTCTTCTTTATTTCTTCTATTGTCCATGGGGAAGTGGAAAATAATCTTTCCTTCGTAAGCCATGCGTGTCGTATGAGGCGACTAAAAGGCCGGGAGCGATGGGCTAGTAACCCCTTCTCCTGTAGACATTTACTAAAAAAGAGAAGAAGAAAAACTTTATAAAACTGGGATGCTTGAATGTGCGTGGATGTAGTGCAGATGACAAGAAACAGATGATTGCTGATGTTATGAATGAAAAGAAATTGGATGTCCTGGCTCTAAGCGAAACAAAGCTGAAGGGGGTAGGGGAGTTTCGGTGGGGGGAAATAAATGGGATTAAATCTGGAGTATCAGAGAGTTAGAGCCAAGGAAAGGGTAGCAGTAATGTTGAAGGATCAGTTATGGAAGGAGAAAAGAGAATATGAATGTGTAAATTCAAGGATTATGTGGATTAAAGTAAAGGTTGGATGCGAAAAGTGGGTTATAATAAGCGTGTATGCACCTGGAGAAGAGAGGAATGTAGAGGAGAAAGAGAGATTTTGGGAGATGTTAAGTGAATGTAGAGGAACCTCTGAAACAAGTGAGAGAGTAATTGTGGTAGGGGACCTGAATGCTCAAGAAGGAGAAACTTTTAGAGAGGGTGTGGTAGGTAAGTTTGGGGTGCCAGGTGTAAATGATAATGGGAGCCCTTTGATTGAACTTTGTATAGAAAGGGGTTTAGTTATAGGTAATACCTTTGGACGAAGACCTACTTCGACTAGTGGATAGTACCACTATGACCCCGCCACCGCCTGCTTCACATCACCTCACTACAGTATATAAGCCACGTCTACGGCCCTATGCTGTACATTCTACAAGATTGATGGACTGAACACATCGACTCCAGGTTGAGGGACTGATTACCTCATTCTTCTCCTCTCCTTACGCCTTCCTCTTTGTATTGGACTGATGAAGCCACTGTGTGGCGAAACGTTTCCTGAATAAAGATTCCCATATGCTGCACAGGATAAATAAGTATACAAGATATGATGTAGGGCGAAATGACAGTAGTTTGTTGGATTATGTATTGTTAGATAAAAGACTGTTGAGTAGACTTCAGGATGTACATGTTTATAGAGGGGCCACACATGTACCAGATCACTTTTTAGTTGTAGCTACACTGAGAGTAAAAGGTAGATGGGATACAAGGAAAATAGAAGCATCAGGGAAGAGAGAGGTGAAGGTTTATAAACTAAAAGAGGAGGCAGTTAGGGTAAGATATAAACAGCTATTAGAGGATAGATGGGCTAATGAGAGCATAGGCAATGGGGTCGAAGAGGTATTGGCTAGGTTTAAAAACGTAGTAAAAACGTAGTGTTAGAGTGTTCAACAGAAGTTTGTGGTTACAAGAAAGTGGGTGCGGGAGGGAAGAGGAGCGATTGGTGGAATGATGATGTAAAGAGAGTAGTAAGGGAGAAAAAGTTAGCGTATGAGAAGTTTTTACAAAGTAGAAGTGATGCAAGGAGGGAAGAGTGTATGGAGAAAAAGAGAGAGGTTAAGAGAGTGGTGAAGCAATGTAAAAAGAGAGCAAATGAGAGAGTGGGTGAGATGTTATCAACAAATTTTGTTGAAAATAAGAAAAAGTTTTGGAGTGAGATTAACAAGTTAAGGAAGCCTAGATAACAAATGGATTTGTCAGTTAAAAATAGGAGAGGAGAGTTATTAAATGGAGAGTTAGAGGTATTGGGAAGATGGAGGGAATATTTTGAGGAATTGTTAAATGTTGATGAAGATAGGGAAGCTGTGATTTCGTGTATAGGGCAAGGAGGAATAACATCTTGTAGGAGTGAGGAAGAGCCAGTTGTGAGTGTGGGGGAAGTTCGTGAGGCAGTAGGTAAAATGAAAGGGGGTAAAGCAGCCGGGATTAATGGGATAAAGATAGATATGTTAAAACCATGTGTGGATATATTTTGGAGTGGTTGGTACAATTATTTAATAAATGTATGGAAGAGGGTAAGGTACCTAGGGATTGGCAGAGAGCATGCATAGTTCCTTTGTATAAAGGCAAAGGGGACAAAAGAGAGTGCAAAAATTATAGGGGGATAAGTCTGTTGAGTGTACCTGGTAAAGTGCATGGTAGAGTTATTATTGAAAGAATTAAGAGTAAGACAGAGAATAGGATAGCAGATGAACAAGGAGGCTTTTGGAAAGGTAGGGGGTGTGTGGACCAGGTGTTTACAGTGAAACATATAAGTGAACAGTATTTGGATAAGGGTAAAGAGGTTTTTGTGGCATTTATGGATTTGGAAAAGGCGTATGACAGGGTGGATAGGGGGGCAATGTGGCAGATGTTGCATGTGTATGGTGTAGGAGGTAGGTTACTGAAATCAGTGAAGAATTTTTACGAGGATAGTGAGGCTCAAGTTAGAGTATGTAGGGTAGAGGGAAATTATTTCTCAGTAAAAGTAGGCCTTAGACAATGATGTGTGATGTCACCGTGGTTGTTTAATATATTTATAGGTGGGGATGTAAGAGAAGTAAATGCGAGGGTCTTGGCAAGAGGCGTGGAGTTAAAAGATAAAGAATCGCACATAAAGTGGGAGTTGTCACAGTTGCTCTTTGCTTATGACACTGTGCTCTTGGGAGATTCTGAAGAGATGTTGCAGAGGTTGGTGGATGAATTTGGTAGGGTATGCAAAAGAAGAAAATTAAAAGTGAATCCAGGAAAGAGTAAGGTTATGAGGATAACAAAAAAGATTAGGTGATGAAAGATTGGATATCTGATTGGAGGGAGAGAGTATGGAGGAGTGGAGTGGACGTGTCAGCGGATGGGTCTATGAAAGATTAGGTGAATCGTAGAATAGATGAGGGGAAAAGGGTAAGCGGTGCACTTAGGAGTCTGTGGAGACAAAGAACTTTGTCCTTGGAGGCAAAGAGGGGAATGTATGAGAGTATAGTTTTACCAACGCTCTTATATGAGTGTGAAGCATGGGTGATGAATGTTGCAGCGAGGAGAAGGCTGGAGGCAGTGGAGATGTCATGTCTGAGGGCAATGTGTGGTGTGAATATAATGCAGAGAATTCGTAGTTTGGAAGTTAGGAGGAGGTGCGGGATTACCAAAACTGTTGTCCAGAGGGCTGAGGAAGGGTTGTTGAGGTGGTTCGGACATGTAGAGAGAATGGAGCGAAATAGAATGACTTCAAGAGTGTATCAGTCTATAGTGGAAGGATGGCGGGGTAAGGGTCGGCCTAGGAAAGGTTGAAGGAAGGGGCTAAAGGAGGTTTTGTGTGCGAGGGGCTTGGACTTCCAGCAGGCATGCGTGAGCGTGTTTGATAGGAGTGAATTGAAACAAATGGTTTTTAATACTTGACGTGCTGTTGGAGTGTGAGGCAAGTAACATTTATGAAGGGACTCAGGGAAACCGGCAGGCCGGACTTGAGTCCTGGAGATGGGAAGTACAGTGCCTGCACTCTGAAGGAGGGGTGTTAATGTTGCAGTTTAAAAACTGTAGTGTAAAGCACCCTTCTGGCAAGACAGTGATGGAGTGAATGATGGTGAAAGTTTTTCTTTTTCGGGCCACCCTGCCTTGGTGGGAATCGGCCAGTGTGCTAATAATAAAAAAAAAAAGATTTCTAAGATTCTTTCGATGCAAAATTATAAACTTTTACATCAACATTAATGAAAAAATTATGCCTTTAAACGTGTAAAAGAAAATTTTAGAAAGGATTTAATTTTTAATGAGTTCTTGCTAATTGACCAGTTTTACATATTCGGCACGACATATATATATATATATATATATATATATATATATATATATATATATATATATATATATATATATATATATATATATATCAAAGATACTTTTCGAATTTGTGTTATATGTTAAAAGCAATGCTCTTAAGAGATTCTGCCGGTTGAGAAAGGATGGTTGTATGTCCAGCGTGGTATCGCAACTCTGGGTATTGGGAAAATAATACTGGTAGCCCTTGGGGCATTAGTTTACAGAAGTTTGTCACCTAACTTTTTCAAGAGGTTTAGTGTGCACGTTTCCCAAGATCAAAGGATCTCAGATACTACTGAGACGAAGTTGTAGCATAGCTCCAGACCCATGTGTTTGTTGATCTTGTGAGTCTCCATCAAACTTGGAACACGACTCCCTTTCACCTTCATACACTTTCTCTCTCTCTTTCTTTGTTTGTCTGTCTCTCTCTTTCTCTCTCTCTCTCCGTCTGTCTGTCTGTCTGTCTGTCTCTCTTCGTCTGTCTGTCTGTCTGTCTGTCTGTCTCTCTCTCTCCGTCTGTCTGTCTGTCTGTCTCTCTCTTTCTCTCTCTCTCTCCGTCTGTCTGTCTGTCTGTCTGTCTCTCTCTCTCCGTCTGTCTGTCTGTCTCTCTCCGTCTGTCTGTCTGTCTGTCTGTCTGTCTGTCTCTCTCCGTCTGTCTGTCTGTCTGCCTGTCTGTCTCTCTCTCTCTCTCTCTCTCTCTCTCTCTCTCTCTCTCTCTCTCTCTCGCTTTCTTTCTCTCTCGTAGTGAGCATTCCACCATGTATATTCATGCAATAAACGTACAAAGAGAAGCCTAAACATTTCCACCTCTCGGACATAGGCTTTACGTTTGCTATTTATCGCAGCCTATGTACAGTGGCATGTCCATTCACTACTTTTCTTACCATGCTTCTTCAGTCAAGAAAAGTGTTCTCATTTCTCTCCTTCTCCGTGACCTCCGCATTTGCGAGGTGCTGCAGCCGCTGCGAGCAGCAAGAAGGCTGCTCCTATATCTTGCCGTCCCCTGGGCCTATCCGAACTCCAGTGATGGCCGAATTGCAAGTACTGCTGTAACAACATGCAAGGAACCTATAGTGGCATGAAAACTGACGGTGACGACAACTAAATGGATTAAATATGACATAAGAGGGACCGGCATTTAAGTACCAGACCTGCTGCCAGACGTGAACCAGACATGAGACGTTTTCCACTACAGTGAAATAACTGACCACCATATCAACTGCACCAGTGTTCAACGGGAAGACAACATGGCAGAAACCTGATCAACAAAACTCCAAGGAAATGACAGGTCTGTAGGACTTTTTTCCTCAGTGCCAAACGAGGGAAAGAATTGAGTATTTAAACATGGCTGACAGGCATCCAAACACCAGCTACTGCCAGACGTACAACTAGCGAAGTGAAATTCTCATCTTTACTGACGTTCATCTGTACTGACAGTAGCATCATATCTGTACCACCATCATATCACCTGTACCAGTGATAACCAGAGGGAAACACAGGAGACATCGTCAAGTCAACAATACAAAACAATAAGGTTATAGGACGGTTATTCCTCAGTGACAGTCGTGGGAAAGATGTGAATAGTTAAACAGTCAAGGTTAATGTTTTAGTAGCTGACCTATATTCAGCTGACCAGTGTACAGTGAGAGAATCATAGCAGAAAACGCCAAATATATCTATAAACTCAAGGAAAGTCAGGTTGCAGGTGGCGTTTACTTCCCTCAGTGTTTTAAAAATGGCTGAGTCAGCAGAACAGGTCAGGCAGTCAACAATACCACACAACCCCCGATAAATGGAATTGAGGGGGATTTGGAAGGATAAACCCATTGATTAAACCTTTCTGGTCTACCAGAATGGAAAGGAGCTAGAAGTTAATTGGTGAAACCGGACTGAAGTGAGGCGGGAAGTGGAGTGTGTCATAAGGGGTTAACTGAAAGGGGTTTGTAAAGTTAAGGGAAAAGTGAGCAGTGAAGAGGGTTTTGAAGAAGAAAATTTACTAGTAATTAAGTGGTGATTGCTAAAGCAGATACTAGGGTGTACTAGGTGACTGGAAAAGAGAAATAAATATTATTGTATATGAGTAAAAGAGCGAAGAGTGAAAATGGCAGGCATTAGGGGGGTACAAGCTGCCATAATTATATTTATCTTTCTTCTTCAATTCCATGAAGAAAGAAATCAGTCATGGGGGCTGGAAAAGGTGAATGGAGTAACAGCGCCCTGGACAGTAAAAGCCCAACAGTTGCCATCCTACCAGAAAAGTAAATGTCACTATCGCCGCATGGTATGGCAACACCGCATACCCAAACAAAAACAGTGGCACACAGCTCTTATTGTAGCGCTCTTAAGTGGTGATATCCAAATTAATCCAGGACCTCAAACTATTGTGCAGAGGCAAAACAGACAGATAAATGACGGTGATAATGACGGTCTAGTAGCTAGGAATGATAACCTTAACTCCATATGTAATGCATACATAGGTCAATGTGAGACAATACAGCCATTATCTCAAACACTACCAAACAGGTGCATACACTGTACTAAAGCACGCATGAAAAACAGAAAAGGCACCTTATGTAAAATGTGTAAGGGGTGGGTGCATGATGGATGTATGTACAATTATAGCAACGGTGCCAGAATTCATTTTGTGTGTAACAAATGCACTTTGGCACAGTTACCCTTTAGCAGTGATGACATTGATTTACCTAATTTTAATACAAATGACCCATTGCCATATATTGATGATAGGTTAGGTTAGGTAAGGTTCGTCAGGAAACAGGACAAATGTTTCCTGACGCGGGTCTTAGTCAGATGATGACCCGCCTTTGGAGCTTTTGGTCATCTGACCGAGGCCTTCCGCTGGCTTACCTGTCCACCCCTTTAAAAATTATGGTCATTTATAACCAGTCTGTCTATATATTGATGATTATGATTGTTTTATGAAAACAGGCCTTCACTTTATTCATGTCAACGCAAGATCACTTCTTCCTAAATTGGCAGAGACTAGGATTCTAGCTAACGAAATTAGGGCGGCAGTTATAACCATCTCTGAATCCTGGTTGGATGATACGGTGACTGACGACGAGGTCAAAATAGATGGTTACAATATAAAATGCTTAGATAGGAACAGAAAGGGTGGTGGAGTATGTGCCTACATTAGAAATGACTTAGCTTACAACCCAAGACCTGATTTAAATAACAATAAACTGGAGATTCTATGGTTTGAAGTGCTGCTTCCCAAGACCAAACCCATCTTAGTGGGAACTAGTTACCGCCCTCCTACCCAGGACCAGTTCAAAGAAGACTTTTCTAGAGTCTTGTCCGGACTTGAAAACAATTGCGAGACAATAATACTGGGAGACTTCAATATCTGTTTTCAGCAGCAAAATAACGGGCTATGCAAAAGGTATAAGCAAATTCTAGGTTTAAATAGTTACACTCAACTAATTAATACACCAACCCGGATCACACAGTTCTCAGCCACCCCAATTGATCACATACTTTGTAACCGCTCTGAAAACATTAGTCAGTCAGGCGTCATTACCACAGGTCTTAGTGATCATTTCATCATTTACTGCACCAGGAAAATCACTAGGGATAGGATAGGCCTACACAGGACAATAAAAATGAGGTCAACTAGAAACTACAGTAAAGAAACACTGGTAAATAGGCTACACAATTGTGACTGGACAGAGATAACAAGTTGCACGGACGTAAACGATGCCTGGGAAAAATTCAAAACAATGTTCACTACCATCCTTGATAATATTGCACCAGTTAAAGAAGTTAGGATTAAACGAAGAACTGAACCCTGGATGACTACTGAGATATTAGATAATATGAAATTCAGAGACCAGCTGCTAAAAAGATTTAAAACAAACAGACAGGATATTGCAACACTAAACGAATTCCAAAGGGTGAGGAACAGAGTACAGAGACTTATAAAAGGAGCAAAGGCAAAGCACTATTGCTCAAAAATTGAAGAGTATAAGCATAACCCCAGAAAGCTCTGGCAACAACTAAAACAGTTGGGGTATAGCCATAAACCAGTAGATAGGTCTAACATAGTACTCACTATCGATAACGAGGTATGCCACGAAACATCTAAGGTGGCAAATTGCTTTAATTCCTTTTACACATCTGTTGCATCAACACTAGTAAGTAAACTACCAGCTGCATCAAATACCTTTAACACAGACTCGGATAAGTTTCAAACATACTATACCAATAAAGGGGTAACCCCCAACAGTTGTCAACTAGTAAGTGTATCTCATGGCTTTATTCAAAAAGAACTAAGCAGGTTAAACCCAACTAAGAGTACTGGCCCGGATAACATCCCGTCTAAGTTCCTAAAAGATGGTGCTTCTGAACTGTAAATCCCTATTGCTCAATTAATAAATCTATCAATCATCACTAATACCGTACCGGATGGGTTCAAGAAGGCCAGAGTTACTCCTGTCTTCAAGAAAAATAGTAGGTCTGATGTAAGCAACTATAGGCCTGTTAGTATACTCAGTATAATATCCAAAATTCTAGATAGGGCGGTGTACTCTCAAGTAGTTAAGTACCTTAATGACAACAACATTCTCCATAGCTATCAATCGAGCTTTAGAAGATCTTACTCAACCGACACCTCCCTAATTAATCTGATGGATTACCTGAGAACTGAAATGTCAGATGGGAACCTCATAGGTATGGTAACCTTAGACCTGCAAAAGGCCTTCGATACTGCCAACCACAATATATTATGTAAGAAACTTCAAGCTATGGGTATAGGTTCTGTAGACTGGTTTAAGTCCTACCTTAGCAACAGGAGACAAATTGTCAAAATCAACAAAACGGAATCAGAACCCGTGCCGATAGCATGTGGAGTTCCCCAAGATAGTATTCTGGGTCACTAATTATTCTTATGTTATGTCAATGGCATGCCTATCAGTGTCAAGTGCAAACTCCTACTGTGTGCAGATGACAGTGCTCTGTTAGTGCCTGGTAAAGACCCACAAGATATAGCTAATGTTTTAACACTGGAACTGGAGTCCTGCAGCAAATGGTTAGTAGACAACAAACTATCATTACACCTCGGGGAAACTGAAGCCATTCTCTTTGGCACGAAACATAAACTGAGAAGGGTAAATAATTTTAATGTTCAATGTAATGGGGAGCCCATCACTTTGGTTTCATCAGTAAAATGTCTGGGAATCCCCTTTGACCCATGCATGTCAGGATAATTGATAGGGAACAGTGTAGTAAAGAAAGCGAATGCCAGAATGAAGTTCCTGTATAGACAAGCACAGTGTCTGCCTGCTGAGGCTCGCAGGACCCTATGTCTAGCCCTTATACAATGCCATATGGATTACGCTTGTTCTTCATGGTACTCTGCCTTGACAAAAAAACTGAAAGATAGACTGCAAATCACCCAGAACAAAATCGTAAGATTCATCCTGGGGCTGGGACCAAGAGAGCATGTAGGCCAGGATGAATTACAGCAGTTGGATATGCTGAATGTTGAAGACAGAGTAAAACAACTGAAGCTAAATCATGTTTATAAAATTGCTTACAAACAGTGTCCAGAATATCTTGCTGTCAATTTTGTCAAGGTTGGGAAACAAAGCAATCATAGTACTATAGGGGGAGAGAACACAACTTTGTAGTACCCACAGTCATTGGCCAGGCTTCAAACACCTTTTATTGTACAGCAATAAAGGAATAGAACAGACTGCCCGCACATGTCAAAGCCAGTCATAGCATGAACCAGTTCAAGAAGAGTGCCAAAAGGTGTCTGAGGAATTTAGCTACAGAAAGAGAGGGGAATGATTTTCTATTTTTTAGTCAACATACGTGTAAATTTTACCTTATTCCTAGTAATGACCCTCGTATTGTAGATAGTCTTAATGACCCTCGTGTAGTAGATAGTCTTTTTAACATGATAATAAAATGTTATCTTCATTATAGAATAATAAGAAAATATTATAATCTTTACATTATAATTATTATTATTATAATCAAGGGGGAAGCGCTAAACCTTTACATTATAATAATAAGGTAAAAGGACCCCAATGGAAATAAGTCACTCTGTCTGACTTTTTTTTTGGGTTATCCTAGGTTCTCTACACATATGCTGCTATGTATGATAATTCTATGTAGCTGTATTTGTGTATACCTGAATAAACTTACTTATTCGTATTAGATACCCTTCCGATTTCATAAACTCCGCCTACTTACGAGTTGAACAGAGTTTCTTCTCTCCCAAACTCTCTACTCCCGTGAAATCTTTGCCTTCCCTATACTTCCATTTTTTCAAAGTACGACAACTCTCTCCTTTCCTTAGGCATCAAACGTGCTCATCGCTGAACTAACATCCTTCACAGTAATCCAGTAAGCACCTCTGTGTCCCGCAGTTGATGGCCCTGGTGTCTACTTAATTTCATGCTCTACTCGTTCTCTTCAATACTTTGGAGAAACTGGCCGCCCTCTTCCCGATACACTTGAAGAACTCAAAAAAAGTGTTAGCCTTGCCGACATCAATAATCCTCTTTTCTGCCATGATAGAGATCAGAGTCTCTTCTGCTCTTCTGCTAGAATTGTTAGCCTGTTTCCAGCCTTCACAGACACGGTTTTGTTGAAGCATCACTTATACACAAATTTCCTAATGTGAATCTTAGTCGTGGCTTTGTCTCTGCAGATGTCTTCCTTTCTCATTACATTGTCAAATGTTCCAAACTTCGCAACACTCTTGACTTGACCTGATCTTTTCTTCTCCTCTTCCAACCTCTTCTTTGCTGTTGTTTTACTTATTTCTTTTTTGGTTTTCTTTTCTTCTGCTTAAGTGTTTTCTGTCCTTCAGTTCCCCTTTCTTTCCCCTGTGTTTTTTGTCCTACCCATCGTGGGTCATTAGCTTTCATGCAGTGCCCCTCGTTCCTGTCCTTAGACTGACTCCGCTTTTACTTCTACTACTATTACTGCTACGATTATCACTCTATTAATACTACTACTACTACCACCATTGCCTCCCTTCACTCCCCTTTCTATCTCTTTTGCCGCTAAAACTACTCCCCCTACTTTCACTACTAGTATTACCGCTACCACTACTTTTCTCTCTCTCTCTCTCTTTGTCCGGTCCCTGTCCCTTTGTGTGACCTGTAAATCGTCCAAGTCAGACCGAAACGCCTTCATAAGCGTCTCTCTTGTATGAGCGGGTTATTTATGTAGTGTTTCAGTTACGGTATTGACCGTTTTTGTTCTATCTCTCTCACTGTATTTTTGTTACTTAAGGTTTAAAAGGTTAGATTAAGGCTCCTAACTTTACATACAGGCTAATGGTGTTACCTACATTTGAAAGTCTTTTTTACTGTTCTGAAACATACAAGCAGGGAATGGGACGAACTTAGAGCCATCTGTGGGTCAGTGATTTCATTTGATTAACTTACTTTATTTCGGTGATTTCATTACGCTGTACAAACATGCTCCAGACTCGCTTCATCCTGGGAAATGATTTCAGATAAAGTGACGTTCTGGAGAAGGGCTCAGTCAGAGTGTAGGTACTGTTTGCTGCCCGTCTTGTTGTTTAGAAGCTCACTTCTCGCTGTCCTCGATGTGTCCAGGATGGGTTCAGGCGAAAGACGACTAGTCTTTCGCCTATTTTTCAGAAAGTCGCAGATGACACGGAGAGCAGGCAATCCAAGATAGTGGAGCATACTCAAGGTGTGAGCGTACAGAATATTCCAACCTCTTCTCTCTCTCTTTCTCTGTCTGTCTATCTATCTATCTATGTATCTCTCATCTGACTCACTGTTTTACCAGAACATTAGAACCTCAGGAAGGAGGAACACTGTTACAAATCTGGAGGTCAACACATGGCAGACCTTTTTCATGTTCATTCCCTCCGATTCAAACATTTTTCCAACTTAATCTTCTCAATATTTCAACCTCTAATCCGACTAACCTATGTTATGAACGTCACATTCCAGTCCAAGTCATCTCACTCACGCATTAGTCCAACGTTCGTTTTAGAAGTCACCTTAAATTTTAGCCTAAACTTCTATATATCCTCCCTCGGGTCAACCTTCTGTTTCGAGTCACTATTTCCAGTTCTTTCTTGGCTGATATCCTAATTACCCATTTTATATCTTCTGTATTTATGTCCATCTTCCGCTTGTATAATTCCATCATATCTCCTCTTATTCTATATCTTGGGTGACAGTGACGGTTCAGGGCTCTCAATCTGTCCTCTTATACAAAGGAATCTTATATGAAAGAATGATTCCTTTTACAGTAAATTATTTTCATCCTTGTATGCATGTTGTCAAATGCAATTATGTCCACTGTGTAACATACAGACTAAAATTGCGCTGCATAACCTAAGCGGCGTCTTGCTCGGGATCATCGGTATTAAGGGGTTGATTGCTGCAGGTAGATGAATAAGACACATATACCTGGAGTTTACCTGGAGGTTATTCCGGGGATCAACGCCCCCGCCGCTCGGTCCATGACCAGGCCTCCCGGTGGATCACGGCCTGATCAACCAGGCTGTTACTGCTGGCCGCACGCAGTCCATCGTACGAGCCACAGCCCGGCTGATCCGGCACTGACTTTAGGTATCTGTCTAGCTCTCTCTTGAAGGCATCCAGGGGTTTATTGGTAATTCCCCTAATGCTTGATGGGAGGCTGTAGATCTGTCTTGGGCCCCGGACACTTATGGTGTTTTCTCTTAGTGTAGCAATGGCGCCCCTGCTTTTAATTGGGGGTATTTTGCATCGCCTGCCCAGTCTTTTACATCCGTAGGGAGTGATTTCTGTGTGCAGATTCAGGACCATTCCTTCCAGGATTTTCCAAGTGTAGATTATGATATATCTCTCTCTCCTGCTTCCAAGCGTTCCCAGTAGTTAAGGTGCTTGACAGAACTTACACGTGCAGTAATGGTTCTCTATACACTCTCTAGATCAGCAATTTCACCTGCTTTGAGTGGAGATGTTAATGTACAGCAGTACTCCAGCCTAGAGAGAACAAGTGCAACAATGTGCAACAATCTGGTATATTTATTGACGAGATATTTTGCTTACCCAACAAGCTTCTTCAGTCGAAATTCAGAGGAGAGAGCAGCTGACTATTTAGAATGACAAGGTGACCTGTGTCCACTAAAGACCTGTTCAGGTTCCTATACTGAAGTCCTCCGTGTTAACTAAATGTGTTTTGCGGGCTCTTATTACATATGGAGTTTCAGGTAACAGCAGAGCAGAGGAAAACTAGGAGACTCAAGCAGGTCCTTAGAGAAATAATTCATCCCCGGAACAAAAGATATGGAGTTAAGGTGCACTGAATTGGAGATCAGGGGAATCGATTTGCCCATTTGCTAACAATCTCTTTCAGAGTTCACTGCACGTTTACCGGGAGTTTACCTGGAGAGGAATTCGAGGGTCAACGCCCCCTGGCTCGGTCTGAAACTAGGGTAGGGAAATGACTGTCTGGCTTTGTGAAGGCGCCCATACCTATCAGAGATCTGGAAAAGTGGCTCAAGTACTGCGTAATTTATTTGTAATTTGTCAAAAATATCACCATTTGTCAAATTATATCTCAATATTAATGCACCGCAGTCGGCAGGATTTGAGCCCAATACATCTAGAAAGACTGGCAAGACCTTTGAGGCATTTGTGGCCACTCATTCATTTTTTGGTTGGAGTCATGGTGATTGCAATCTTCCCCCCCCCCTCTCTCTCTCTCCCACACTCTCGTGGCGAATATACAAACCTTGCGATTTTGGCTTAAATAGCAAAGCTCCGCTTGCCGAATAAGGCAAGAGAAAATTTGTATATGCAATAATCCCATAAAAATCATTCTGAAACTAACGAAAAAAAATATATTACATAGTGCTCGTTTGTTATTAAATTATTGTAAACTTCGTAGAGTCTGTCTAGTAGAGTCTGTTTAGTACACTTTTTTTAGTAGACTCTGTTTAGTAGACTTTGTTTAGTAGACTTTTTTTAGTAGACTCTGTTTAGTAGACTTTATTTAGTAGAGTCTGTTAGTAGACTCTGTTTAGTAGACTCTGTTTAGAAGAGTCTGTTTAGTAGACTGTTTAGTAGAGTCTGTTTAGTAGACTTCGTTTAGTAGAGTCTGTTCAGTAGACTCTGTTTGGTAGAGTCTGTTTAGTAGACTCTGTTTAGTAGACTGTTTAGTAGACTCTGTTTAGTAGACTCTGTTTAGTAGAATCTGTTTAATAGAGTCTGTTTAGTAGAGTCTGTTTAGTAGAGTCTGTTTCGTAGAGTCTGTTTCGTAGTCTCTTTAGAAGAGTCTGTTTAAAAGAGTTTGTTTAGTAGAAGCTGTTTAATAAAGGCTGTTTTGTAGACTCTGTTTTGTAGACTCTGTTTAGTAGAGCCTGTTTAGTAGATTCTGTTAAGTAGAGTCTGTTTAGTAGAGCCTGTTTAGTAGAGTGTTTAGTAGAGTCTGTTTAATAGAGTCTGTATAGTAGAGTCTGTTTAGTAGACGTTGTTTGGTAGAGTGTTTAATAGAGTTTGTTTAATGGAGTCTGTTTAGTAGACTCTGTTTAGTAGAGTGTTCAGTTGAGTCTGTTTTGTAGAGTCTGTTTAGTAGAGATTGTTTAGTAGAGTGTTTAGGAGAGGCTGTTAAGTAGAGGCTGTTTAGTAGAGTCTGTTTAGTAGAGGCTGTTTAGTAGAGTCTCTTTAGTAGAGTCTCTTTAGTAGAGTCTCTTTAGTAAAGCCTGCTTAATAGAGGCTGTTTTGTAGAGTCTGTTTAGTAGAGTTTTTAGTAGTCTGTTTAGTAGGGTGTTTAGTAGAGTCTGCTTAGTAGAGGCTGCGTAGTAGAGAGTTTAGTAAAGTCTATTGAGTAGAGTCTGTTTAGTAGAATCTGTTTAGTAGAGTCAGTTTAGTAGAGTCTGTTTAGTAGAATGTTTAATAGTGTTTAGTAGAGTCTGTTTAGAAGAATCTGTTAGTGTAGACTCTGTTTAGTAGAGTGCTTAGAAGATTCTGTTCAGTAGAGGGTTTAGTAGAGTCTGTTTAGTAGACGTTGTTTAGTAGAGTCTGTTTAGAAGAATCTGTTAGTGTAGACTCTGTTTAGTAGAGTGCTTAGAAGATTCTGTTCAGTAGAGGGTTTAGTAGAGTCTGTTTAGTAGACGTTGTTTAGTAGAGTCTGTTTAGAAGAGTCTGTTTAGAAGAGTCTGTTTAGTAGAGTCTGTTTAGTAGAGTCTGTTTAGTAGAGTCTGTTTAGTAGAGTGTTTAGTAGAGGCTGTTTAGTAGACTGTTTAGTGGAGTGGTTAACAGAGTGTGTTTAGTAGAGTCTGTTTATAGATGAATGGTTCAGAGAACCGACATGTTGATAAATTAGACACATGTGCAACTCTTGGGTATCTTTAATGAGGAAACGTTTCGCCACACAGTGGCTTCATCAGTCCATACCAAGGAGAATCGTGAAGAACAGGAGGAGAATGAGGTAATCAGTCCCTCAACCTTGAGTCGATGTGTTCAGTCCATCAATCTTGAATATAATACGGCATATGAGCGGAGAAGCAGCTTATAAACCGTATGGCAGGAGAGGTACAGCAGTGGTATGTGGTGTCACATTTGTTCACTGTGGAAGTAGGTCGTGCCCAAGGGTTAGGCAAGCGAAGAATTCCCAAGTATTAAGACGCCAAGAAGTTGCAGTGTCTGACAGGATTGTAGATGAATGGTTCAGAGAACCGACATGTTGATACCCAAGAGTTGCACATGTGTCTAATTTATCAAAATGTCGGATCTCTGAACCATTCATCTACAATCCTGTCAGACACTGCAACTTCTTGGAGTCTTAATACTTGGGAATTCTTCGCTTGCCTAACCTTTAGGCACGACCTACTTCCACATTTGATAAATGTGACACCACCTACGACTGCTGTACCTCTCCTGCCTACGGTATATAAGCCACTTCTCCGCTCATATGCCGTATTCTATTCAAGATTGATGGACTGACCACATCGACTCAAGGTTGAGGGACTGATTACCTCATTCTCCTCCTGTTCTTCAAGATTCTCCTTGGTATGGACTGATGAAGCCACTGTGTGGCGAAACGTTTCCTCATTAAAGATACCCAAGAGTTGCACATGTGTCTAATTTACCTAGAGTCTGTTTATTAGAGGCTGTTAAGTAGAGTCTGCTTAGTAGAGTATTTGGTACAGTCTGTTTAGTAGAGTGTTTAATAGTGTGTGTTTAGTAGAGGCTGTTTAGTAGGTTGTGTTTAGTAGTGTCTGTTTAATAGAGTCTGTTTAGTAGTGTTCAGTAGAGTCTGTTTAGTGGAGGCTGTTTAGCTGAGTCTGTTTTGTAGAGTCTGTTTGGTACAGTCTGTTTAGTAGAGATTGTTTAGTAGAGTGTTAATTAGTGTGTTTAGTAGATGCTGTTTAATAGAGGCTGTTTAGTGGAGTGTTTATTAGAGTGTTTAGTGGAGGCTGTTTAGTGGAGTCTGCTTACTAGAGGCTGTTCAGTAGTCTCTGTTCAGTAGAGTCTGTATAGTTGACTCTGTTTAATACACTCGGTTTAGTAGAGCTTGTTTGGTAGAGTTTGTTTAGTAGAGGCTGTTTAGTAGAGTCTGTTTAGTAGAGTGTTTATTAAACTCTGTTAAGTAGAGTTTGTTTATTAAAGCCTCGTTATTAGAGTATGTTTAGTAGAGTCTATTTAGTGCAGGCTGTTTAGTAGAAGCTGTATAGTAGAGGTTGTTTAGTGGAATCTGTTTAGTACAGGCAGTTTAGTAGAGTATGTTTAGTAGAGTCTGCTTTGCAGAATCTGTTTAGTAGAGTCTGTTTAATAGAGGCTGTTTAGTAGAGTCTTTATAGTAGAGGCTGTTTAGTAGTGTTTAGTAGAGTCTGTTTAGTAGGGTGTTTAGCAGAGTCTGTTTAGTAGGGTGTTTAGCAGAGTCTGTTTAGTAGGGTGTTTAGTAGAGTCAGTTTAGTAGAGTCTTCAGTATAGTCAGTTTAGTAGAGTCTTCAGTATGGTCTGTTTAGTAGAAGTTGTTTAGTAGAGTCTGTTTAGTAGAGTCTGTTCAGTATGGGCTCCTTAGTAGAGTCTGTGTAGTAGAGTCTGTTTAAAAGAGTCTGTTTACTAGAGGATGTTTAGTAGAGTGTTTAGTAGAGTCTGTTTAGTAGTGTCAGTTTAGTAGAGTGTACAGTAGAGTATGTTTAGTAGAGCCTGTATAGTAGAGTGTTTAGAAGAGTCTGCTTAATAGAGTCTCTTTAGTAGAGGCTGTTTAATACAGTGTTTAGTACAATCTGTTTAGTATAGGCTGTATAGCAGAGTCTGTTTAGTAGAGTGTTTAATAGAGTCTGCTTAGTAGAAACTGTTTAGGAGAGTGTTTAGTAGAGTCTGTTTAGTTGAGGCCGTTTAGTAGAGTGTTTAGTAGAGTCTGTTTAGTTGAGGCCGTTTAGTAGAGTGTTTAGTAGAGTCAGTTTAGTAGAGTCTTCAGTATAGTCTGTTTAGTAGAAGTTGTTTAGTAGAGTCTGTTTACTAGAGGATGTTTAGAAGAGTCTGTTTACTAGAGGATGTTTAGTAGAGTGTTTAGTAGAGTCTCTTTAGTGATGTATTTAACATAGTCTGTTTACTAGGGTCTGTTTAGTAGAGTCTGTTTAGTAGACTCTGTTTAGTAGAGTGTTCAGTAGAGTCTGTTTAGTAGTGTTTAGTAGAGTCTGTTTAGTGGAGGCTGTTTAGTTGAGTCTGTTTAGTAGAGTCTGTTTAGTAGAGGCTATTTAGTAAAGTGTTCAGTAGAGTCTGTTTAGTAGTTTAGTAGAGTCTGTTTAGTAGAGTGTTTAGGAGAGTCTGTTTAGTAGAGTGTTTAGTAGATTCTGTTTAGTAGAGTGTTTAGTAGAGTCTGTTTAGTAGAGTCCGTTTAGTAGTCTGTTTAGTAGAGTGTTTAGTAGAGTGTTTAGTAGAGTCTGTTTAGTAGATTCTGTTTAGTAGAGTGTTTAGTAGAGTCTGTTTAGTAGAGTGTTTAGTAGAGTCTGTTTAGTAGATTCTGTTTAGTAGAGTGTTTAGTAGAGTAGGTTTAGTAGAGTCCGTTTAGTAGTCTGTTTAGTAGAGTGTTTAGTAGAGTGTTTAGTAGAGTCTGTTTAGTAGATTCTGTTTAGTAGAGTGTTTAGTAGAGTCTGTTTAGTAGAGTGTTTAGTAGAGTCTGTGTAGTAGAGTGTTTAGTAGAGTCTGTTTAGTAGATTCTGTTTAGTAGAGTGTTTAGTAGAGTAGGTTTAGTAGAGTCCGTTTAGTAGTCTGTTTAGTAGAGTGTTTAGTAGAGACTGTTTAGTAGCGTGTTTAGTAGACGCTGTTTAGTAGAGTGTTTAGTAGAGTATGTTTAGTAGTCTGTTTAGTAGAATGTTTAGTAGAGTCTGTTTGGTTGAGCTGTTGTGCTTCGAGGCTCTGTGTTGTGAAATTATGTTTTGAAACCCGGTGTTGTATTTTAGAGAACCGATGTTGTGTTTTAAAGACCCGGTGTTGTGTATTAAAGACCCGGTCTTGTGTTTTAAAGACCCGGTCTTGTGTTTTAAAGACCCGGTCTTGTGTTTTAAAGACGCAGTGTTGTGTTTTAAAGACCCGGTGTTGTGTTTTAAAGACCCGGTGTTGTGTTTTAAAGACCCGGTGTTGTGTTTTAAAGACCCGGTGTTGTGTTTTAAAGACCCGGTCTTGTGTTTTAAAGACGCAGTGTTGTGTTTTAAAGACCCGGTGTTGTGTTTTAAAGACCCGGTGTTGTGTTTTAGAGAACCGATGTTGTGTTTTAAAGACCCGGTCTTGTGTTTTAAAGACGCAGTGTTGTGTTTTAAAGACCCGGTGTTGTGTTTTAAAGACCCGGTGTTGTGTTTTAAAGACCCGGTGTTGTGTTTTAAAGACCCGGTCTTGTGTTTTAAAGACGCAGTGTTGTGTTTTAAAGACCCGGTGTTGTGTTTTAAAGACCCGGTGTTGTGTTTTAGAGAACCGATGTTGTGTTTTAAAGACCCGGTCTTGTGTTTTAAAGACGCAGTGTTGTGTTTTAAAGACCCGGTGTTGTGTTTTAAAGACCCGGTGTTGTGTTTTAGAGAACCGATGTTGTGTTTTAAAGACCCGGTGTTGTGTTTTAAAGACCCGGTGTTGTGTTTTAGAGAACCGATGTTGTGTTTTAAAGACCCGGTGTTGTGTTTTAGAGAACCGATGTTGTGTTTTAAAGACCCGGTGTTGTGTTTTAAAGACCCGGTGTTCTGTTTTAAAGACCCGGTGTTGTGTTTTAAAGACGCAGTGTTGTGTTTTAAAGACCCGGTGTTGTGTTTTAAAGACGCAGTGTTGTGTTTTAAAGACCCGGTGTTGTGTTTTAAAGACCCAGTGTTGCGTTTTAAAGACCCAGTGTTGTGTTTTAAAGACTCGGTGTTGTGTTTTAAAGACCCGGTGTTGTGTTTTAAAGACCCGGTGTTGTGTTTTAAAGACCCGGTGTTGTGTTTTAAAGACCCGGTGTTGTGTTTTAAAGACCCGGTGTTGTGTTTTAAAGACCCGGTGTTGTGTTTTAAAGACCCGGTGTTGTGTTTTAAAGACCCGGTGTTGTATTTTAGAGAACCGATGTTGCGTTTTAAAGACCCGGTGTTGTGTTTTAAAGACCCGGTGTTGTGTTTTAAAGACCCGGTGTTGTGTTTTAAAGACCCGGTGATGTGTTTTAAAGACCCGGTGTTGTGTTTTAAAGACCCGGTGTTGTGTTTTAAAGACCCGGTGTTGTGTTTTAAAGACCCGGTGTTGCGTTTTAAAGACCCGGTGTTCTGTTTTAAAGACCAGGTGTTGTGTTTTAAAGACCCGGTGTTGTGTTTTAAAGACCCGGTGTTGTGTTTTAAAGACCCGGTGTTGTGTTTTAAAGACCCGGTGTTGTGTTTTAAAGACCCGGTGTTGCGTTTTAAAGACCCGGTGTTCTGTTTTAAAGACCAGGTGTTGTGTTTTAAAGACCCGGTGTTGTGTTTTAAAGACCCGGTGTTGTGTTTTAAAGACCCGGTGTTGCGTTTTAAAGACCCGGTGTTGTGTTTTAAAGACCCAGTGTTGCGTTTTAAAGACCCGGTGTTGTGTTTTAAAGACCCAGTGTTGCGTTTTAAAGACCCGGTGTTGCGTTTTAAAGACCCGGTGTTGCGTTTTAAAGACCCGGTGTTCTGTTTTAAAGACCCGGTGTTCTGTTTTAAAGACCCGGTGTTCTGTTTTAAAGACCCGGTGTTGTGTTTTAAAGACCCGGTGTTGTGTTTTAAAGACCCGGTGTTCTGTTTTAAAGACCCGGTGTTCTGTTTTAAAGACCCGGTGATGCTGTGTTCAGCTGGAACTTTCGTCACCACGTCCATCAGAAATTAATTAATTATGCTTAATTATTCCGAGAATTGATATGAAAGAGGATTATTGAAGATAATCATGGATTATATTACGGCTGATGTGAGGGGTCCATTTAGATAAGGATGATTGCTTATTGGTACAGAAGACCTCTCATATATGGTCTGAGAACTGTTGCTTTTCTTAAATATAATCTGGGACTGTAGCTGTCTTACGTATGGTCTGAAGTATGAGAATTTGGTTAGAGATCTCATTCATAAATCTGTAGTTAGAAATCTCTTATTTGAAGAGAGACTTCGTGAAGATCTCACATATGGTTTAAAACTGCAGACCGAAGTCTTATGTATTGTCTGAAACTGTGGCTGATAGTATGGCCTGATACTGTCGGGGATGGGGTCGTATATACAGTTTGTAAGTGTAACTGAAGGTTCTTGTGCATTCTGAGACTGGAGATAGAGGGGAAATTCTTGCATATGGGCTGAGGATGGGGTATAGACAGCTTTTCCATGGTCTGAGGTAGTATGTTGAAGGTTGGTCTCCTATTCTGTGGTCTAGGTGGACGGAAAGCTAATTACATGGTCTGAAACTGGGTTCCAGGAAAGGGCTCAAATACATAATGAGATTGTAGCTTCAAAATTATGTATGGTTGAGGTTGAAAAAATATTTACGTGGTGTGAGACATTGGATGGAGATACACAAATAACCCGCACATAGAAGAGAGGAGCTTACGACGACGTTTCGTTCCGGCTTGGACCATTTACAAAGTCACAGCAATGAGAAGTAAAGCAGTACGGGTATATATAGGCAGGAAGTGGTAGTGGTAGTGGTAGTGGTAGTGGTAGTAGTAGTAGTAGTAGTAGTAGTAGCAGAAGCAGTAGCAGTAGTAGTAGTAGTAGTAGTAGTAGTCGTAGTAGTAGTGGTAGTAGTAGTGGCGGAGGTGGAAGGAAGTAGTGGTGGGGAAGTAAGAAGGAGGAGGAGCCAGTCAAATACTGAGAAAGGGGAGCACTGTAAGGGAGCTAGGTGCCCAAAGAGGGAGAACAAGAACACAGAGAGAAGGGGGGAATAAAATAAATAAATAATGAAGAAACAGAAACACAAGGTAGAAGAAAGAAAGGCAACCCAGAAGAGAAAAAGGGGAAGAGGGAGAAGAAAAAAAAGATGGAATCAGGTTAAGTCACGAGTGTTCTGAAGTTTGGAGCATTTTACAATGTAGTGGGAGAGGAAGGCATCTACAGAGACGAAGCCAGGACTAAGATTCATACAAGGAAAGTTGTATATTAGAGAGGATTCAACCAGACGGCGACTGTTAAAGTTGGAAGTAGAGAAGGCAGTTTTAGCAGAAGACCAGTCAATAGGATGGCTGTGATCTCTGACGTGACAGAAAAGAGCATTGTTAGTGTCGGCAAACCTAACACTATTTTTGTGCTCCCTAAGTCTGTCAGATGCCTTCCTCTTCCACTACATTGTAAAATGCTCCAAACTTCAGAACACCTGTGACTTAATCTGATTCCTCCTTTTTCTTCTTCTCCCTCTTCTCCTTTCCTCTTTCCTTTTTCTCCTCTGGGCAGTCTTTCTTTCTTCTGCCTTGTGTTTCTGTTCCTTCATTATTTATTTTATTTCCTTCCCCCCCCTTTCCTCTCTGTGTTCTTGCTTTCCCTCTGTAGGCATCTAGATCCTTTGCAGTGCTCCCCTTTCTCAGTATTTGACTGGCTCCTCCTTCTTACTTCCCCACCACTACTTCCTTCCACCTCCGCCACTACTACTACCACTACTACTACTACTACTTCTACTACTATTACTTCTACTACTACTACTACCACTACTACTACTACCACTACTACTACTGCCACTACTACTACTACTACTACTACTACCACTACCACTTCCTGCCTATATATACCCGTCCTGCTTTACTTCTCGTTAGTGTGACTTAGTAAATGGTCCAAGTCGGACCGAAACGTCGTCGTAAGCTCCTCTCTTCTATGTGCGGGTTATTTGTGTATCGTTCCAGCCACGGCATTGTGCATTCATTTGTTATTTAGTGGATGGAGAGACTGTATTATGTGTGGCACGAGACTGAGTGAGGGGAAGGAACAGTATATGGTGTTTGAGACTTATCACGCACACAGGTGTAGGTATGTCCTGCACACCTCCACATAATGCTACATATAACCTTAGGTACGAGCAATAATACAACAGAAATTAAATATATATCCTTCACCTACATATACAGCCTATATACATCATTTACAGCTATGTACAATAAGGCAAATGCAGGCATAAGACGAGGAGATTAACGAGGCAAATGAAAGCATAAGACGAGGAGATTAATGAGGGAAATGGAAACACAAGACGATGACATTAATGAGGCAAATGCAAACACAAAACGAGGAGATTAATGAGACAAATGCAAACACAAGACGAGAGGTTAATGAGGCAAATGCAAGCACAAGACGAGGAGATTAACGAGACAAATGGAAACACAAGACGAGGAGGTTAATGAGACAAGTGCAAACACAAGACGAGAGGTTAATGAGCCAAATGCAAGCACAAGACGAGGAGGTTAATGAGACAAATGCAAACACAAGACGAAGAAATTAATGAGACAAATGAAAACATAAAACGAGGAGATTAATGAGGTAAATGCAAACACAAGAATAGGAGATTAATGAAGCAAATGCAAACACAAGACGAGGAGATTAATGAGGCAAATGCAAACACAAGACGAGGAGATTAATGAGGGGTATGCAAACACAAGACGAGGAGATTAATGAGGGGTATGCAAACACAAGACGAGGAGATTAATGAGGGGTATGCAAACACAAGACGAGGAGATTAATGAGGGGTATGCAAACACAAGACGAGGAGATTAATGAGGGGTATGCAAACACAAGACGAGGAGATTAATGAGGGGTATGCAAACACAAGACGAGGAGATTAATGAGGGGTATGCAAACACAAGACGAGGAGATTAATGAGGGGTATGCAAACACAAGACACGGTAAACCGTGGCGACCATCAGGGAAGAAGAGGCTGCTACAGTTGCTTCACGGGTGTACCACATCTTTTCACAGCCTTGGCAGGATTCATGTGATTGTTTGGTTGATCAAATGTACTGGTTTAATGACAGCCCTTGACTGGTAAACTTTTGCCACCTGTTTCGCTGGTCGGGAGACATTCCTATGTGTGTGTAACATACGCAGAATAACTGTTGTTTGATATGTACCATCATTTGATATGCCGACCAGAAGGTAACATACAATTAGAATGTCACAAAGCCTCGTGTAAAGTCCTCATAGTAAGTCTGGAGAATAATTTCAGATATTTACTGAACAACGAGGTAAATATAAATGGCAAGACAGTGAAAAGTTAAAGCAATAATGGAGATGCCACAGTAAATGATAACAGTTTACTAATCGTTTTAATAAGCAGTTAGTTATTAGACGGAGCAACACCTTTCCAATGAAAACCATGTAAGTGTCAGGGGCCCAAGGCTGTTCAACAGTCACCCTTCATACATGAGGGGGATTACCAATATATTCCTGGCTGTCTTCAAGAGGTAACTGGATAGATACCTTAACTCACTACCTGACCAGCAGGGCTATGGTTCGTAAGTTGTCTTGCTTGTAGCCAGCAGTAACAGCCTGGTTGATCAGGCTCTGGTGCACCGCGAGACCTGGTCATGGACCGGGCCACGGGGAAGCTGACAACAGGAGCATCCTCCAGGTTGACGCCAGGTAACGGACCTAAGTGACAAGTTGAGTTCTGGGTGACTACCAGGAGAATATACCAGTCTAGTTTCCAAATGTTGTCAAAATACTTATTTATGTCCACAGTCCCAGCCATGAGTGGTCCTCACTTAGCCTTCAGTCAAAGCCATGAGTGGTTCTCACCTAGCCTTCAGTCCCAGCCATGAGTGGTCCTTACCTAGCCTTCAGTCCCAGCCATGAGTGGTCCTCACCTAGCCTTCAGTCCCAGCCATGAGTGGTCCTCACCTAGCCTTCAGTCCCAGCCATGAGTGGTCCTCACCTAGCCTTCAGTCCCAGCCATAAGTGGTCCTTACCTAGCCTTCAGTCCCAGCCATGAGTGGTCCTCACCTAGCCTTCAGTCCCAGCCATGAGTGGTCCTCACCTAGCCTTCAGTCCAAGCCATGAGTGGTCCTTACCTAGCCTTCAGTCCCAGCCATGAGTGGTCCTTACCTAGCCTTCAGTCCCAGCCATGAGTGGTCCTCACCTAGCCTTCAGTCCCAGCCATGAGTGGTTCTTACCTAGCCTTCAGTCCCAGCCATGAGTGGTCCTTACCTAGCCTTCAGTCCCAGCCATGAGTGGTCCTCACCTAGCCTTCAGTCCCAGCCATGAGTGGTCCTCACCTAGCCTTCAGTCCCAGCCATGAGTGGTCCTTACCTAGCCTTCAGTCCCAGCCATGAGTGGTCCTCACCTAGCCTTCAGTCCCAGCCATGAGTGGTCCTCACCTAGCCTTCAGTCCCAGCCATGAGTGGTTCTTACGTAGCCTTCAGTCCCAGCCATGAGTGGTCCTTACCTAGCCTTCAGTCCCAGCCATGAGTGGTCCTCACCTAGCCTTCAGTCCCAGCCATGAGTGGTTCTTACCTAGCCTTCAGTCCCAGCCATGAGTGGTCCTCACCTAGCCTTCAGTCCCAGCCATGAGTGGTCCTCACCTAGCCTTCAGTCCCAGCCATGAGTGGTCCTCACCTAGCCTTCAGTCCCAGCCATGAGTGGTCCTTACCTAGCCTTCAGTCCAAGCCATGAGTGGTCCTTACCTAGCCTTCAGTCCCAGCCATGAGTGGTCCTCACCTAGCCTTCAGTCCCAGCCATGAGTGGTCCTTACCTAGCCTTCAGTCCCAGCCATGAGTGGTCCTCACCTAGCCTTCAGTCCCAGCCATGAGTGGTCCTCACCTAGCCTTCAGTCCCAGCCATGAGTGGTCCATACCTAGCCTTCAGTCCCAGCCATGAGTGGTCCTCACCTAGCCTTGAGTCCCAACCATGAATGGTCCTCACCTAGCCTTCAGTCCCAGCCATGAGTGGTCCTCACCTAGCCTTCAGTCCCAGCCATGAGTGGTCCTTACCTAGCCTTCAGTCCCAGCCATGAGTGGTCCTCACCTAGCCTTCAGTCCCAGCCATGAGTGGTCCTTACCTACCCTTCAGTCCCAGCCATAAGTGGTCCTTACCTACCCTTCAGTCCCAGCCATGAGTGGTCCTTACCTAGCCTTCAGTCCCAGCCATGAGTGGTCCTCACCTAGCCTTCAGTCACAGCCATGAGTGGTCCTTACCTAGCCTTCAGTCCCAGCCACGAGTGGTCCTCACCTAGCCTTCAGTCCCAGCCATGAGTGGTCCTCACCTAGCCTTCAGTCCCAGCCATGAGTGGTTCTCACCTAGCCTTCAGTCCCAGCCATGAGTGGTCCTTACCTAGCCTTCGGTCCCAGCCATGAGTGGTCCTCACCTAGCCTTCAGTCTCAGCCATGAGTGGTCCTTATCTAGCCTTCAGTCCCAGCCATGAGTGGTCCTCACCTAGCCTTTAGCCCCAGCCATGAGTGGTCCTTATCTAGCCTTCAGTCCCAGCCATGAGTGGTCCTCACCTAGCCTTCAGTCACAGCCATGAGTGGTCCTTACCTGGCCTTCAGTCCCAGCCATGAGTGGTCTTCACCTAGCCTTCAATCCCAGCCACGAGTGGTTCTCACCTAGCCTTCAGTCCCAGCCATGAGTAGTCCTCACCTAGCCTTCAGTCCCAGCCACGAGTGGTCCTCACCTAGCCTTCAGTCCCTGCCATGAGTGGTCCTTACCTAGCCTTCAGTCCCAGCCATGAGTGGTTCTCACCTAGCCTTCAGTCCCAGGCATGAGTGGTCCTTATCTAGCCTTCAGTCCAAGCCATGAGTGGCCCTCACCTAGCCTTCAGTCTCAGCCATGAGTGGTCCTCACCTAGCCTTCAGTCCCAGCCATGAGTGGTCCTTATCTAGCCTTCAGTCCCAGCCATGAGTGGTCCTCACCTAGCCTTCAGTCCCAGCCATGAGTGGTCCTCACCTAGCCTTCAGTCCCAGCCATGAGTGGTCCTTATCTAGCCTTCAGTCCCAGCCATGAGTGGTCCTCACCTAGCCTTCAGTCCCAGCCATGAGTGGTCCTCACCTAGCCTTCAGTCCCAGCCATGAGTGGTCCTTACCTAGCATTCAGTCCCAGCCATGAGTGGTCCTCGCCTAGCCTTCGGTCCCAGCCATGAGTGGTCCTTACCTAGCCTTCAGTCCCAGCCATGAGTGGTCCTCACCTAGCCTTCAGTCCCAGCCATGAGTGGTCCTTATCTAGCCTTCAGTCCTAGCCATGAGTGGTCCTTATCTAGCCTTCAGTCCTAGCCATGAGTGGTCCTTACCTAGCCTTCAGTCCCAGCCATGTGTGGTCCTCTTCTAGCCTTTAGTCCCAGCCGTGAGTGGTCCTCACCTAGCCTTCAGTCCCAGCCATGAGTGGTCCTTATCTAGCCTTCAGTCCGAGCCACTAGTGGTCCTAACCTAGCCTTCAGTCCCAGCCATGAGTGGTCCTCGCTTAGCCTTCAGTCCCAGTCATGAGTGGTCCTCACTTAGCCTTCAGTCCCAGCCGTGAGTGGTCCTTACCTAGCCTTCAGTCCCAGCCATGAGTGGTCCTCACCTAACCTTCAGTCCCAGCCATGAGTGGTCCTTATCTAGCCTTCAGTCCCAGCCACGAGTGGTCCTAACCTAGCCTTCAGTCCCAGCCATGAGTGGTCCTCGCTTAGCCTTCAGTCCCAGTCATGAGTGGTCTTCACCTAGCCTTCAGTCCCAGTCATGAGTGGTCCTCACTAAGCCTTCAGTCCCAGTCATGAGTGGTCCTCACCCAGCCTTCAGTCCCAGTCATGAGTGGTCCTCACCTAGCCTTCAGTCCCAGTCATGAGTGGTCCTCACCTAGCCTTCAGTTCCAGTCATGAGTGGTCCTCACCTAGCCTTCAGTCCCAGTCATGAGTGGTCCTCACCTAGCCTTCAGTCCCAGCCATGAGTGGTCCTCACTAAGCCTTCAGTCCCAGCCACGAGTGGTCCTCACCTAGCCTTC